>NW_005871777.1:131918-165032 GCF_000147115.1 Myotis lucifugus | reverse complement strand
CCTTCGGGCATCAGAAAGAGTGGCTGCTGGGCTCTGATGAGACACGATTGAGCGTCAGGAAAAACCCAGCTGAGCCAGAGCCTAGGGTCTGAGGGCAGAGAGAGGCTCTGACCCCAGAGATTTGGAAGCGGTGCCTGTGGAGGAGATTAGTGTGGACCCCGGGCCCTGAGACATTCCCTGTCTCCTCTTCAGTGCTGTGGGCCAACAGAGGAGATGCTCAGAATGCTGCTCAGTGCGCGTGGAGCAGGGTGGACTTTCTGTCCAGGTGCAGGTGGCAGTCAGGGTTCAGGAACTGCCTGCTGCTGGTTAGACCCTACAGCATTCTGCAACGTGGACGCCAGGGGGCGCTTAGGACCAGGCTTTGTCCATGTGCTGGTGGGAGATGAAGTTAAATGAAAAGTGGGTTCCCAGGGGCAGCCCTGACATAAAGGGTCCCTGCCCCAATGCTTGTTGGTCAATTTCCCCCAAAGTCCCATTGTCCTGGGCCTCAAGAACGTCACATCCTTAGAGCAGATGGCTCCTGAGAGACTAATTATTCCCAAACTATGACTCATAGTAACACGACGCAGGCCCAGAAGAAAGACTTGCTCAAGGCTCTGAAGGATTGTACAGTTAAATTTTATAGAATCTAAATTAAATTTATGTTTAAGAGTATTTCGTTACATTTTCTTTAATTAGTCTGTATGTTACTGAATAGTATGGGAAAAATACAGCAAAGCTATAAACATGTATATGATAAACACAAATATTTTAAAACTTCATATAAAGGAGGGGAGGGAGCCCTCTCTGTCCTGGCAGCGGACACACGCTGTGGCCCAGGATCTAGGACCTCAGGTTCTGAAGGAGCTGAAGCGAGTTTCTCAAATGCTGCAGGTGGTTCCACATCTGGAAGTTCAGTGACAGCTGTGCCTGGAGCCTGCTCTGGCTCAGGAGAGGGCACCAGAGTTGGCGGTTCCTCTTTAGGTGTTTCTGGATCTTGCTCTACAGCTGCTTTGTAGATACAAGAAGAGAACATGTTACCACCATGACTGCTTTTGTGTGCCTTCCAAGGAAGGAACCTCCCATCTCCATCACTGAAGTCCCAGTTCAAGCCCCCTCCCCAGGAAGTCCTCCAGACTGCAGGCCCTGGGCACTGACCTGAGCGGCTCTGTGCTCCTGCCTAAGCCCAGCCTCTGGGAGCTCTTCTCTGTGTGGGCAGCCACATCCCCTCCCCACTCACCCACACCACCCAATCCACATGCACAGCTCTCTGACTCCTTCCATTTTTGTGAGCAGAAGCCCTCAGACCACTGCCCTCTTGCAAAAATCTTGCAGACCCAGGGTGTTGCCACCTTCTCCAAGTCACAGTCCCCATACTCCCCTTAAGGCTCTCATCCAAAGCCCATTCACCTTTTCTGCTGGTCTAGAGATCCACTTTCTGCTTCACAATACGTGTAGGTCAGCGATACTTTGAGGAAGAAGTCACATCGACTGTCCTGTGCACGCTACCTGCCTGTGCAGCCCAGTGTGACTGAATCACTCCTGACTAGAAGGAAGCGCTGGAGTGCAGTCCTGGGGCAGCACATTTGCTGAATGAATGAGCCCAAACCACCCCCATCTCAGATAGCTGTGTGAGCCTGGGGTCCCCCTGCTCACCCCTAGAATTTCTAATCTGGCTTCACCCAGAACAGGGACCCCTAATGGAATCTCGAACGTCTTTATCAAAACAGAAAATAGCTTAGCCTAAGACATGAGAATCACAAATAAGGCAGGAGCTTGGTTAAGGAGAAGAGAAAATGGCCAATAGGAACAACCACAGCCCCTCCAGCACACCTCTCCAGTGTCCAGGTTCCCAGCCGGCCTTTTCCCAGGGGGACACCTCCAATAACCACATGAGACTGGGCCTAGGCTCTCCCCATGTTCAGAGAACAAACACTCTGAGAGGTGCAGTGACCTGAAGACTCACAGCAAGCAGGCGGCTGAGTGACCACTGTGCTGTGGAGGGGCAGGGCTCACCTGGTAAGTGGTTGGTCCCACACACATTGGTTAGTCCCGAATGTTCTGTATTAACACAGAAGGGTGGGTGGGACCAAGGTAGGGAAGCTGCCTAGGAAGCTAGTCACCAAGGATAGGACCAGTTTATCTAATCCATGTTCCTGGGCAGTCTGCAAGGTACAGATATTTGTATGTGTATATATATATATACCCTCTGAGGGTCAAGTTTATTTGGAATCCAGAGTGAGTGGTGCTGGGGCCACTTGGCTGGTTGGCAGCTGAGGCCCAGGGCTGGACTGACAGGTCTCCATGATAGGCTCAGGATGCCCCCAGTGGGAGGCCAGCCCTTGGCCTCTGGCCACCCAGCTCTGAGTCCGGGCACAGGGTGGAGCCAGCTTCCTGGGAAGCAGAGTTCTGGCTCCAGGAAGGGCAGGTGGAGAACGTGAGGACAGTTCTCCCTGGGTGGGTCAGGGTCCAGAAAAACAGACTTGCTCAAAGCTCTAGGGTTTATAGGGTTAAATTTTATAGAGTCTAAATTAAGGTAATATTTGGTAGTATTTCAGTAAATGTTTTCAACAGTACACTGTATGTTATTAATTATCATAAAAGTATAGTAAAATTATAAGTATATGTAACATGAAGAGAAAACTTCTAACACTACATCTAAATGGGGGTAGGGGGGCGCCCTCTCTGCCGTGGCCGATGACACGCGCTGTGGCCCGGGATCTGGCACCACAGGCCTCGCAGGAACTGGGGTGAGTTGCTCCGATGCTGCAGGTGGTTCTTCTGCCTCTTGAAGTTCAGTGAAAGCTGGGCCTGGATCCGGCTCTGGCTCTGGAGAGGCCACTAGGGTGGCGTTGCTGCTTGAGGATTTTCCTGATGTTGCTCTGAAGCTGGTTCTGTAGATGCAAGAAGAGGACATGTTACCACCCTCACTGCCTTTTGTGTGCCTTCCAAAGGCACACTCACCCACACCACCCCCAGAGGCCTCCTCCTCCTCCTGTCTCGGGCCTCAGTGGGCTCAGGTGCTCCCGCTGTGAATGGAGACACTGGGCCTGCTTTGGCAGGTGGGAGACTGGAAAGTTGAGCTCTATGGAAGCCGACAGCATCATCAGGCTGGGAAATTCTGGCGGTGCTGGTCCAGCCCGATGCCCAGGATGCAGGAGATGGCCCTGGGGAGAGAGATAAGTTGAAAGCAGAGTCTGAGGCCTGGCCTTTCCTTCTACACGGCCCTCCCAGAGCACCACTCAGAGAGCCTGGGGTCCTGTGCCTGCTGCTCCTGCACATCCAGAAGCCAGACCTACTCCTTGTCCACCTTCAACCTGGCAGTCCTGGCAGAGAGTGCGTAGTATCCCAAGAGGGGCTGGCAGAAAGCCCTCCTAACTGAGAGTCTGGATCAATGAGTGAACCACCTGTCCCCTTCTCCAGGGGAACCTGACATGCTCTCTCAGTGTCCCTGTCCCTCCCATACCTTCCCACCGAAATGTCAACTCCATGAGGACAGGGAGGGCTGGTGTCCACTCTGTTCATGTCACTCATTAGCACACAGTAGGTGCTCCAGGAATAGCTGACCAATGAGCAAACAAATGAACTCTGTCTCCGTCCTTGGCTTCCCAGGGCCTTCCTATCACCTCAAACTTTGGCTCCTGCACCTACATGCTGCATAACTCTCTAGCTCCCCTGTGAGGTTCTTTGCCTCCCACTGAAACTCAACTCCCTCAGGGCTGGGTACACTTGCCAAGCTGGCCCTGAGGAGGTGCTTCCAAATTAGTGAGCATGATCCCTGATTAGGGCTGCAGGCAGACTTGGATTAGGATGGGACGGCTATAAATTTTCTGAGAGGCTGACTCTGCCACTGGGCTCCCACTGCTCTCCCACACCACCCAAATCCACATGCACAGCTCCCTGACTGTTGTCCTCATTCGAGGAGGAGCCTTCAGACCTCTGTCCTCTTGCAGAAATCCCACCATGTGTGGCATCCAGGGTTCTGCCAGAACCTTGAATTCACAGTCCCCATACTCCCCTCAGGGCTCTGACCCAAAAGCGACTCACGTTTTCTGCTGGAACACAGGTTCACCTTCCTCTTCACAATACGGGAAGATGCAGCCACAGGGAGAGGAGGCGCGGAGGATGTCACATCGGCTGTCCTGTGGACACTCCTAGCCTGTGCAGCCTAGTGTGACTGAGTTGCTCCCGACTAGAGGGAAGCTCTACCGTACAGGCTTGTGGTTTGCTCTGTGCACTGGATTATGGTCAGTGCCTACAGATGTGTCTGTACCTGGAAGACTCTGATATATTGGATGAATGAATGAGCCCAAACCAGCCCCATCACAGATAGTTGGGTGACCCTGGCCCCCACTGCTCACCCCTGGGGTTTCTGCTCTGGCTGCAACCAGGACAGGGACCCATAACAGAACCTCCAGTCACTTTATGACATGAGACAAGAGCTTAGCCCTGGGCCCCGAAAGAATCACATATGAGGAAGAGAAAGGAACAATTAGCACAACCACAGCCCCTGCTGCAGACCTATCCCCTGTCCAGGCTCCCAGAGAAAGCTTTAGGGGAACACCCTACAGTTCCCAACAAAAACCTATGATGTTGTTCCTTGATTTACCTCATGTTCTTAGAAACAAACACTCAGAGGGATGCAGTGATCTGAGAGTTCACAGCCAGCAAGGGGCCAAATGACCACTGTGCTGTGGAGGGGCAGGTTGCTCACCTTGTAAATAGTTGGTACAACCGTTGGGTGGCAGCAAATGGTCTTTGATAACCTGAAGAGGTAGGGACGAAGGTGGGTTGCTGCCCAGCGAGGAGGGCACTGGTTTGTCCAGCCCGTGTGCCTGTGTGATCTGCACCATACAGCTCTTTTTATGTTGCCCTGTGAGACCGGAGTTCATTGGGAACCATAAGTGGATGGTGCTGGGGCCACTTGGTTGTTGGCAGCTGGGGTCCAAGGCTGGGCTGGCTGGCCTCCGTTTCATGCTGCAGATACTCCAATGGGAGCCCAGCCCTTTGCCTCTGTCCGCCCAGCTCTGAGTCTGGGCACAAGCTGGTGCCAGCTCCCAGGGTTAAGCTGAGCCCTAGTTCCCAGGAAGGGCAGGTCTCCAAGGCCAGAACCCTTCTCACTGACAGTGCTGGGGGTCCTGAGGCCAAAACACACCTTCCATGATGCTCCATCTCAACTATGATGTCCTGACCTCCCATCTGCCGGAGTGTTCTGGTTATTGAACAGAGCATTTGGGGGTCCCAGTGAGGGCAACCCCCTTAGGTTCCAGGCTGTGAGCGCATTCAAATTCAAAACAGTTTTTCTGTGTTTCCACGGTCTGTGTCTATAGTTAACTGAACTGTTGACAGAAAAGCAGCTGGGTCCTCCTGGGCTTGGCCCAGGCAGGGTAAAGGGCAGAGGGAGGGACGGGGCTAGAAGGTGGAATTGTTGTGTTCGAAAATGCAGACTGGCAAGTGCTTGACGTGGGAGGACCACTGGGCTGCCAGCTGGAAGAACGTCACGTCGTTCCACTCCACGCCGTCAATGAGGACCCGCTGCCTGTGCTCCTGGGTCTTGGCAGAGCAGACCAAGCGGCCAATGCCCTGGATGCACTGGCTTTTAGACTCCAAGTCTGTGCCCTTGTCTTTCTTGGACAAAGACATCACCTTCTTTTTCTTCTCCTCGGTGGTCACAGTCATGGACATTGTGAGCGCGGCTGCAGCCTCGCCGCTGCTGGGCAGCCTGCTGACCTGGAGAGACCGGAAGGTGCCCCGGAGTGTGTTTTTGGTGGCAGGCAGGTCTCCCTTCTCCTCGTTCCTCTTCCTGTTGGTGGGCTGGGCTGCCTCCCAGTAATCCACCTGCAACTCCATCAGCTCAGCACCCACACTCTGGCCGGGGGAGGACAGGCCCCCACTCACTGACGACAAGGAAATTAGCTTGTGTGTGGCCTCCCTGGCAGTGGACAGAAGCACATTGGAGCATGAGGGGACCGCTTCAGCTGGGTCTCCTGAAGTGGCTGAAATTGGCTCCACTCTTCCAACTTTCACTGCCCACACAAAGGGAATGAACTTCTGTGAGGACAACTCGTCCGAGCTCTTCGGCTTCGAGATGAGCATGGCCTCTGCGATGGGCAGCTGGAGGACACAGTTGGCCCCTGTGAGGTACTCTCTGATTTTCAACACAATGTTCTGCACAGCATCCTGGGCCTCCAGGTGGTAGAACAGTTCCCACCAGGCCAGGTCCCGTAGGAGTTTGTGGTAGCGGCAATCCATGGAGCCCAGGTACCTGGCCAAGGGGTGGGAACCCAGCGGGATGACCAGGAAGCGCATGTGGTCCAGCCAGTCCGGGGCCTTGTGGGACAGCTGCTCCACAAAGACCCGCAGCACGGTGCTGAAGTACTGCTGGTCCCCCGCCACCGCGATCTTCACTGGCATTGTGGCCTCGGTATTGCAGTTGCGGTATCTTTGTATCCAGGAGATGATGGAGCTGAAGGCCTCCTGGACATCCGCCATGGAGCCGGTGCACAGGACGGGCAGCGTGTGCTGCTGCAGGACGTCCGACAGGCACTGCCCCTGCCTGTCGGAGGTGTTGATGAGGATGATGTTCTTGGGCAGATAGTCGTTGGAGATGAGGCTGTGGTTCAGTTGGTCGAACGCAGTCTTCCTGGGGTCCTGCAGTTGGCTCTGTGGGACTGGACAGCGCTCCTTGACCAGGCTGTTGGACGACTCATTCAGGGACCTGCTCCAGCCCTGGCGGGCAGGCTGCTTCCCCTTGGAGCTGGTGGAAGGGATGACCAGAGACTCGGTCTTGGTGGTGCGCCTCTTAGTGAGCATGTCCTGGCCAGAGGTCCCTGCCTCCGGGCTGTCCCCAGGCTGTGCCAGCTGCGGCCCAGGGTTGGGCACGCTGTGGGCCACCCATTCGGAGTCACTGTCGCTTGACAGGCTTTCACAGTATAATCTGGGCCTGTGGGTCCTGAGGACTCTGTCGTCCTCCTCCATATCTGGGCTGGACAGGCTTTCAGAATATGTCATGGGCTCAGGCATGGGAGGGGTTGGGAGGCGGTCATCATCCTCCATGTCTGAGCCACTGTCGCTGGGGCACACCACGCTCTCAAACAGAAAGGCCAGGTCCTTGTCCACATCAGGGACTTGCTCCTCACACTCCTGCTCCAAGTCCAGGACCTCCACCGTCATTTGGTACCTGCCCAGCCACTCTGCGACTCTCTGCTGGTAGTTCTGTTGCCTGATGGTGGATCTCCTCCTTCCTATCGGGTTCTCCAGGTCCAAGTCATCCTCGTCCAGGTCATGCCTGTGGGCAGCATTATAGCTGACCTTCAGCCCAGAGAGGACGATCTCAGACTCTCTCTCAGAGAAGTTATCCGTGGCCTCTGCCCTGGTGCCGGCCGGCATGGCGTTGTCCAGATGGTCGACAGTCTGGCTCGATAGGGACAAGATCCAGCTCTTGACCACCTCGGCGGTGCGTGGGGTGCTGTAGCCCATCAAATCAGAGACATTGCCACTGAACAGCTTACCGCCTGGGCCCTGGGTCTTCATGGGCATGGTGGCCGGCCGAGGAGGCTCCTTCTGCCTCCGGGCACTGTGTAAGCTCCTCGTCTCCGTCTGCCAGCTGGAGTCTTCCAGACCATCAAAGTATTGTCTGGTCTTGGGCTTGGTGTTGCTGAGGATGCTGCTATCGTCCTCTATGTCTGGGACACTGTTTCTGGGATTCTCAAGGATGTCAGAGAGAAGGTTCAGGTCCTCCTCCACCTCAGAAACATGCTCTGTAGGGTCCTGATCTGAGTCCAGGACCTCTTCTGACATGTTGGACCTGGGAAGCAGTGCCATGACTTTCTGCTTCAAGTTTTGTTGCAGGCATCGCTGCTGCTTCTTGGGCTGCTCCAGGTCAAAGTCAGCTTCTTCCAGGTCCTGCCTGTGTGTGAGATTGTAGCTGGCGTCCAGCTCAGTGAAGCTTTCAGATTTCCCCTCCATGTAGCTATCCATGGACTTGGCCTTGGGGCTGCCCTGCATGCTGCCATCCTCGTCGTCGATGGGCTGACTGGACAGGGAGGAGATCCAGATCTCAGCCACCGTGATGGAGGACCCCTGGATCCTGCTGCTGAGGCTCAGCACCTGGTCACAGTCGGGGGGTCGCTGTATCAACTCAGCCATGTGGATGGCACCTGTGGCCAGTGTCTTGTAGCCCAGGATTGTCTGGTTGTTATTGCACTTCCTCTGCTGCAGCATGATCTGCAGCTTGTTGCCTCCTCTCTTGAGGAAGTGGGAGTACTCCAGGGAGAAGGTCAGCTCCAGGTCAGTCTCCACTGGTCCACTGCTGGGCAGCACAATCTCGTGCGATCTCAAGCTGCCCTTGGAGCCCTGCATCTGCACTGCTATCACCATGGAGATGAGCTCCTTCTCCAGCTCCTTCAAGACCACCAGCTTCTTTAAAGTGAAGCTGCACATTCTGGGCACGCTGCTAGGTCTGGAGCAGTCCACCTCCCAGGTAGAGAAGAAAGTCATGGGCACTGGCGTGTTGGGCACAGTGGGCGAGCGGGCCAGGCCCGCAGGTGGCGAGGAAGCTTCAGCTGCTTCCAGCGAACAGGTACTTGATGGTTTCTCCCCCTGTGGTGGGACAGAGGAGGGACATGATTGGTGGCAAGAGGTGGGGCACAAGTGATCGAAGGAGAGAGTAAATGACAAATAGTCACACGCTCATCTGTGACTAGCACAGGTAAGGCCTGCATGGTGGCCTTTCAAACTCAGAGACATAAATTAACCACAGAGTTAGCCTGAAATTAAAACTTCTTACCTAAACGCAGTTTATGGTGTGTAGTCATGTGCTAGGCCAGTATCTTCCCTGACAAAGGTCAATCTTTACCTTAACTGAGCCTGTCTGTTGTCTTTTGGCATCTGTGATAACATACCTTTGGAATGTTAAAGGAATTTCCCTTTTTCTCGCCACCTAGGAGCACAGGCACTGCTCTGTGCCCTGCAGAGACCACAAAGCTGCTATTTGCTATTGAGTTCATTGCTAACTATCCTGTGTGCACCTGTATAAGTGAGGTATGTGTCTCTCATTTTACTTTTTATCTAATCCCAGAGATTTCCCTGCTTTGCTTTCTCCTGCCTCCCTAAGCAATGGATTTCATGTGACCCACATACATCTCCACTTTTGATTGTATGTGTAAAAGCAGGTGCAATACTGCCATTCTTGGAGCACTACCTCAATACAGTGAGATTTTGTTTTCCGGCCACTGTTGACAGTTGGGCTCCAATAAACTCACAGAAATTCTGCACAGGGTTGAACGCTGCCTCCATGGATATTTACTTGGCTTACTGCGGCAGGATTCCAACGGTCACACAGGACCGCCCTGCAGACCCAGACCGGTGCTAGGATCCAGCAAAGGGCCCGTTGGGCCACCAGTTCCCTGCCAGTCAGGTGAATTTGGCTAAGTTGTCTCTGGAATCCAGAACCTTCCTTTGCTTGTGATAGAGGGTTCGACTTTAGTTAAGCTGTATTTTTAAATCCCCAAGGTGGAACTAAGGTTAAGGGTTGACAGAATCAAGGCTAAGGAGAGACAAGAGGAAACATGGGTGGCTGGTTTTTGACTCTGGGTTTTCATTTGGATTTGCTTTCTGAGTGTCTGAGCAGAAAACCTTCACTGTGTAAGTGAGAGCTGAACTTGTTCCGCTCCAAAGGGACACATCCTCCTTCTGACCTGAATCTCAGCTGTTCTTAAGCAACTAAGAATCTTTGCGGAGGTGTCAGAGGTCATTCCTCACGCCAAGCAGGAGCCCCATAGGGAAATTCCAACTCAACTGTAATTCACCTGACTGGCTCCTCCAGGGGAGAGCCCATAAGGTTAGGTCCACCAGCGTTCCTAGCCCTTCCTGTGGTTTTTATTTTTATTTATTTATTTATCCTCACTCGAGTATATTTTCCCCATGGGTTTAGAGAGAGGAAGGGATGGGGAGATACAGAGAGAAAATGAGAGAGACATAGGTTGGTTGCCTCACCCAGGCGATTCAGTAAGAACCAGGGATCAAGCTGCAACCGAGGTACATGCCCTTCTCCTTGAATCAAACCCAGGACCTCTCAGGGCCTGCATTCTACCCATGGAGCCAAACTGGCTAGAGGCCTTCAGGTCACTTTAGAAAATTGGGAGAGAAGCCGAGGCACATAAGAGGGGTGTGAGCATAATGGAGCTCAGCCCAGAAGCAGCACACTTCCACCCACTCCACAACATCCCTAGAAAACTTGCTCAGATTCTGCAAATATAAAATAACAACAATAACAATAAAAACAAACACACCTATAATTAACATGGGAAGTTGTGCCTCCAGGGCTGGGACCTCCCAGACCCCAGCCCTCATTAACCCCTGAGAGGAAGCCTTTTCTTGCAAGTGCTTTACATAAATGGCAAGATTTAACTTGAAAATATCAACTGAAAAATGGCCAAGATAAATATATTTTTTGCAGAAAAAAAAAGAAAACTAGAAATATGCTGGCCGAAAAATGAAAATGATTGAATAGGAAGCATATCTTGATTTGGAAATTAGAAGCTTCTAAGGAGAAGCACAGAAAATTCTTTTAAAAAATAAATTAATGAGAAATTGTAGAGACTATCTCTGAACTCTCCTGAAGCAAATAAATGCTAACACCCCATCCTTCCCCTTCTATAGCACGTCCACTACATCTTTTGCTCTCTGAGCTTCCTTGTCCAGACGTGTTCTTTCCTTCCCTTCTTCCTTCCCCTTCTGTCTCCTCCACTACCCCTCCCTACTGACTTAAGGAAAATGAGAATAGGAATTCTACCAGCTCCCTTTGGAGAAAAGTGCTCTCAGCCAGAAGGGAACCAGCAATTGTTCTCCATTTTCTCTGTGGCCCTGATAGGCTCACAGAGAAATTTAACTGCTAGAACATGTAATCCTGGCTATTGTAACCTATTGCAATTAATATACTCCTGGTTTCTGGGAGCAAAAGGAAGAGAATTACTAAATAAGGTTGTAAGAAAACTCCTATAGAGAAGTCTGCCCACTTTAGGGATATAGGAAAGTGAAATAGGATTTAGAAAAAGTAAACAAACAAAAGAAGCATAGGGTTGCTCCAAGGGTGTTTCCCCTTCTCACTGTTTGGGAGAACTTGAAATTATCTTAAAAAGAGAAGCCACTAAGGCTCCTGTAGATACTGGGGCTATCTTATTTTTCTTAACAGCACTCACTAATTGCTTTCTACATCAGACTAAACCTTCTGTACAAAATGTCTGTTTTTTAATCAAAACCTGTTTCCTTTCAACTAGGGGTGGTTATGGACCCATATATATATATAGTTTGCTAATCAAATCTTTCCCAATTCACCTGATAGTTGAGGTTTTTTTTTTCTTTTATATGAAATCAGTGATGCCTACATATGCTTTTCCCAGAATAGTTATATATTTAGAATAAATGAACCAGATACTGAACCAAAATGGAAAGTAATGATTTTAAAGGAACCTTCCATGAGGAAACTAACCTTGAGACTGACCGAAGGTTTGGTAATCATCTTTTCTTTATTAGTATCTTCCACCAGAGCCTGAGAGATGGCTTAACACGGTACCCACCCTACTCAGAATGTCTCCAGACAGCTCAGAGACATGCAGACATGTCTCTAACATTGGGCTTGCTCATAGGTCTCTCTATAGATGCGGAACCAGCCCACAGTGACTTGAGAGTCCTCTTATGGAGTACATACTCACCAAGTGGGAGAAACTTGACCCTGAGAAACTCAAGAAAGAAGCCAATCTTCTCTTGTTACACCACCTATCTGGTCCCAATATAAAGTGTGTAATAGAGAGGTTTGGCACCATTAATTTTAAGACTATCATGCAGCTAGAACCTGTTTTTCATTCCCAAGGGAGATGGACAGAGGTTTCATATACCTGAAAGCCTTTATACCTCTCAGAGGTGTGTGCTTTCTGGAAGCTAGAAAAATGTTCCCAAATAGAAGGAAACATTCCCAAAATGGGCGAATGAATTTGTCAGTCCCTTGCCAACATTTGGGTGGCAACCCAGTCCCTGGGGTATTGGAAATGACTATCTTTGTTTTATGAATGAAGTTTTCAAGGGGCCAGAGGTTTGGCTGCAGAAGCAATTCAAAGCCCACCAAATCCTTTTACCTTGCCCAAACCACCCCATAATTCATTTCAGAAACTTATAGATAACTCGAGGCCCAGTGCACAACATTCGTGCACTGAGGGTGGGGGGGTCCCCTTAGATAGGCCTACGCCCTTTAGCAGTCTGGGAGTCCTCAGGGGCTGTCCAACTCACGGCTTAGGCCCGCCTCTCGCCTCCCCCCACCCCCCACCCCCCAGTGCACTGACCACAAGGGGGCAGCTCCAGCATTGAGTGTCTGCCCCCTCGTGGTCAGTGTGCATCATAGTGACTCTTCTGCCATTAGGTCGATTTGCATATTACCCTTTTGTTATATAGGATTGGCTTCATGCAACCAAAGTCCCAGAACCATTGAAGTGAAAATACCTGAGTTCATTTTTTAAAATAAAAATACAAATCTCTGGAAGGTATGTCTTATCCCAATAGAAAAAAATACCTCACCCACCTACACAAATCACTTTAGCTTATTTCAACTATTTCTTTCTAACTTAGTAAATTTTAATGAAAGTTATTGAATATCTAGATATTTTGAAATAACATGAAATACTGAAACATTGATTGCTAGACAAGTTCACCTGCTTTTGGGTTTTTTCATACAGAAGGTTTATAAAATGGATTTGCAACTGTTGATATAATGACTTGTGTTTTGTTGAAGGTGTGTTTCTTGGAAGTGAGAGTGTGATTAAAATATGTTCATCAATGTCAATCTAAGTAAATCTGGTTGTTCACTTTTGTGTTTATCATTGGGGAAATTAAAGCTCCTAAGAGTTAAAAGTTCCAGTTAAGTTGGAGAAATTATATAGTTGTGATAATAAAAGGCTTGAGGTAGGGAGAGTCATAGTTGAAGGAAAAGGACAAATGTAAGTTTCTGTAAGGAGAGTTATTTCTGAATGTGTAAGAAGGTTCGTGAAAGTGGAGAAAAGTTTTGTAAAAGGCAGTATAGGCTATAAAATTTTGGGAAAGTTTTAACTATAAAAAAATTCTTGCATTTTCTCTGTACAAATTAGTAATTCAAATTATGTGTATGGTCTGTATGTGATGTGTTCATCTATGTGATATGTGTGGTGAATTTTCAGCCTCCAGATGGCATTACTAGCATATAGTCTTTTATTGGCCTAAAAAGATTAAATACTTATGTAAATTAAGGCAAATTCTGTAGTCTGGACAAAATATTTAATATTAAAACTGTTTCTAAATGTGATTAATGTCTTTTAGAGTTATTACCATAAGTCTGTGTTTGTTTTACTTTGATTTACAAAAAGTACAGGTTGTAAGTTTTGTGTATGTATATTTGCAATCTTCACAATGTGTCCATTTTAAGAGACTTTTTAAACCAGCGGTTCTCAACCTGTGGGTCTCGACCCCTTTGGCGGTCGAACAACCCTTTCACAGGGGTCGCCTAAGACCATCCTGCATATCAGATATTTACATTAGGATTCATAACAGTAGCAACATTACTGTTATGAAGTAGCAACGAAAATAATTTTATGGTTGGGTCACAACATGAGGAACTGTATTTAAAGGGCCAGAAGGTTGAGAACCACTGTTTTAAACAAAAGAATGACTTTGAGTTAATTCCAATGGGCCCTGGACTACTTCAAGGATTTATTCTGTATCCTTATTGAAGGAATGTTTTTAAACTAAATTAGGCCTATTTTATATGCTTGAAATTACATGGGAAGCTTAGCTAAATTAAAAAATAAAAATGGCTGATCTATTTGTGTACATATGCTTTTATTACAATGGATGTTCTTGGATTTCAACCTGCTGTATGAGGGACCCACCAAGATTCAAAGAAAAGTTCAAATCGGAAGCTCTCAGGGGTAACAGTTCACTTGTCAGCGACACCAGTCCAGCCAAGAGGGATGGTTCCCTGTGAGGGCGTCTGGCAGTGGGACTCCAGATATTTGTGGCGCAAACATTGGAAGTTTTTGTTGTTGTTGTTGTTGTTGTAAATATGTTTTATTGATTTTTTTACAGAGAGGAAGGAAGAGGAATAGAGAGTTAGAAACATTAATGAAAGAGAAACATCTATCAGTTGCCTCCTGCACACCCCCTTCTGGGGATGTGCCTGCAACCAAGGTACATGCCCTTGACCGAGATCGAACCTGGGACCCTTAAGTCCGCAGGCCGACGCTCTATCCACTGAGCCAAACCAGTTACGGCAAACATTGGAAGTTTATGAATTATTTCCAATGCTCAATACAAGAAGCCATGGACAATGTTTTAAAATCTTACATATTATTTGTTCTTCTATAATTGAAATTATGTATTGAATCTAAATATACATATACTTATATATATTTTATATTATTCTCTCATTTTACAGTAATTATTATTTTCCAAAAATCATTGTCTTAAAATGTTAAAGCTTACTAAACAAGCAAAGTTTTATCAATTGCATTATAATCAAATCTATAACCATGCCACTTTGTTTTGTCATTCATAGACAGTTATTGTTTTACTCTACTGCATTTTCAAATATGTTACATCTTTAGAAAAATCCCTGAAAAAAACTCTGAGTTACTGTAAATTAAGGTTTCTAAGCAGGTCACATCTTTGAACTGAATGAAGAAATACAGAACTCTAAGGAATAACTGAATTCATGAAAATACTGGCAAATAATCAGGATAAACCAAAAAATGGGTCTGGGACTTAATGAAGTGAAGATGATTATTGCTGTTATGACTCTGTTTAAAATACTGCTGATTTTTAAAATTTTTGTTTTCAAAATATAAGGAAAACTAGAAGCAGACATTCTACATTACTATCAATGACTCACTACCAAGGTTATCGGGACTGATAAATTAGTGACATTCATTTCACAGTACTCCCAAGAGACAAAGACTTCAAAGACCAAAACTTATAACCAGGAGATTTTTGTTTATTGAAACACATTCATTAAAGACTCCCTCCAACATCTTAAAAAGGACCTTACCTTATCAGAGGCCTAACCACAGATGGACATCTGTCTCTGACACTGGCCTCCATCCACCATGGACATTGAAGACTTTTCAAGGACGAGAAACCACTGGCCATGGGGGCTGACAGCTTCCCCAATAGTCAGCAAGGCCTGGATGCTGACAAATTACTGCTGCTCAAACCTTGTTCTTACATCACTTCATTGTTATTGATTAAATGTACATCAGATGATTTTATATAGTTATTACCCTCCTTATGGTTTTCTAATGGAAACAATAACTATCTCCCCAGGCCCCTCCCTTATTAAATATGAAAAGTTGAATTTGGATACCTGCTACTTTTTCCCACCTACTAGACAATGACATTCTGAAGATCAGTTATGATAACGAAAGAGTGGAGAGTCTTAATTTATCTGGCCAAACATAGCATAAGTACAAGGGACAGTGGATGAAGAAGGAAAACATATAATTAGCTTAATAAACAATTATGATAATACATGGAAAGTGATTTTTGGTTGGTTGGGATGCTTATTACCTTCAGTCTAGCACTAGACATTTTTTATTCCTAAATGGTGTTACTGCTTTAATGCTGTTGCTTTTGTTCCTGGTATGTAAGTGTTATACTAGATGCAAAATACCAAAATGTAAGACAAGCAGCAAGAGGACTCTGCACATGGTAGCTCAAAATATAAATTTGATACAGAATATTTTTTAACAAGGACATGTAGGATCTCATGGCCTCCCATTCTCCTGTCTTTTTATTTTGAATAGTAATTCCACCTTGAATGCCATTTAAGGTTATAGTCTTGCCTGATCCCCAATGGTCCATTGTTTAGCAAGACAAAATACTAACACTGATCATCAATGCATAATTTGTATTAATTTATGAACAAAAGGAATATGTATGGACGAAAAAAGGGGCCCCATGCTAACCTGACTAGCACAGGGAAGTCCTGCGTGGAGGCCTTGCAAACTCAGAGACTTTAAGTAACTACAAAGGATGGTCTGAAATTAAAACACTAACTGAAAGGAGCTCATGGTGGGTAGTCATGTCCTAGTCTGGCATCTTCCCTGACAAAGGTCAATCTTTACCGTAACTGAGCCTGTGTACAGCCTTTTTGCATCTCTGATAACATAGCTTTAAATTATCAAAGGAATTTTCCTTATTTTGGACAACACAAGCAGAGGAACCACTCTGTGCTCTATGGAGACCACAAATCCCCCCATTGTTATTGAGTTCATTGTTGACTTGAAACTATCTTACGTTCACCATTGTAAAAGAAGTATGTGCCTATCATTTTACCGTTTATCCAATCACAGAAGTTTCCCCACTTTGCTTTCTCCTCTCTCCCTAATCTATCAACCATGGATTTCATGGAACCCACATAAGTCTGCACTTTGCTTGTAACTTATAAAACAAGATGCAAAATTGTCATTTCTCCGGAGCATTCTCTCAACCCATTGAGATTTTGCTCACCCGCAATTATTGACACTTTGGTTGAAAAAAAACACACAATACTTTTTCACAGCTTTGAAAGTTTTTCACATTGATAAGAGTAAAGTTTCTTGGCAGGAAAAGTAGAATTGCAGGTGAGGAAACACATTAGTATCTTAGATCATTTTCTTAGCAGAGGACAGACAGCACATGCCTGTATTAACAGTGTCACACACGTGATTTTGGACAGAACATCCCAATGTAAGATGAGACACAGAGGCTTTTCCTGGGGTGGAGGGTCTGGATATTAGCACATGTGGTATGTCCAGGGTGGGACCGTTGTCATGGCAACAGAAGGTTATAAAATCCAGGTCCCACAGCAGTGAAGAGATAGATCGCCAGCCCTGATAACAGGTCCCCGTCTTGGTATGTTGTGCAGCCCAGGGAGACCCTAGCTCCTGACCTGCAGGAGACGGGGACACAGACTCCTTTGAAAACTGAATGCTAGGAGGGATCTCAGGGGAGTAGCAGGGATCCTTCTGGAACCGAGGTCCCGTTGACTCCCTGGGGTTCTTGGAGTTTGGGTCAACTGGGCCCCTACACTCACCCTGAGGTCATGCTGCATACTTGTGGGTGTATCAGGTATCTGTGCCTCCTGCAGGGGCATGGAGTTGAGGACCCCATCTGTCGGCTCTGGTCCAGTCTCCTGTGCAGAGCTCTGTAAAAACAGTTCCCAGTCACCATGGGAAAGCCTCAGAGGCCTGTATTTGTAGGTTCTCTGACCCTGTGACCCTCCACTCCAGACATGCACACTGTGTGATCTGCTGAGACCTCCACTGGAGGAAAAGGCGGGACAGCCTGAGGGCTAGGACTCCCGTTGGCACAGATAAGGGACCCCTCTGGAAGCCCATCTCCACCTGCCTGCCCTGCCCTGGGGTGTGATCACAGCAGGACCTCTAGGTGATCCACTGCCCTGAAATCTGTTCCTGCCCCGCGGTTCTCCCTTCAGGTCCCTCTTCCCACCACGTGAAGTGGAGGGATGTGGCTGCACAGGGAGGGCCCACAGAGGAGGCTGGCCTGATGTGAATGGGTCTGACCCAGGCCACCTTCTCTTACCTGAGGGGATCTTCTTGAAAACGGCCAGAGATGTCGGGCACGAGTGTTGAACCGTCTACAGAATCTGGAACAACTCTCCCTGCAGGGTCTCCGGGAACCAGAGCCCCGATAACTGGGAACACAACAAGAGAACATGTTGAAGTGTCAACTGTCTCTTGCCAAGTGAGTGGCGGTTGGGCAGTTGCTAGAAAGTGGGTGCCTGGTTACGGGGTTCCAAGTTCTATTAGGAAGTGACCTCACTTCCTGGGTTTGCCTCCCTGACTGCCTTCACCTAATAACAGCTATATAGGTAGTCCTGTGGGCTGCTGAGTGCTCACCCACCTTCTCCATGGAATACCAACAGTGTACACAGTGACACCAACACACCCTCTCCACAGCCCCTAGAAGCTCTAGCTACAGCCAGGGTCCCAGATTTGAGGAGATAGACCTGGACTCAGACTCAACCCCTCATTCTTACCTCTTCTTGATCCTGTATAAGTCATTGTGCCTGTCAGGGCCTGTCTCTCTCCTGCCTGCACAATGGACTATTGCAGCAAGTGCTTCTTAGGGCTATTCAGGCTCATGAAGGGTAGTTGATATTAAGTAGGAGGAGGACTGTCACAAGGCAGAAGTGCCTCCATCCTCCTTTTTCTTCCTATTGTCACCACCCCGGCTTCTGCGGCCCATGCCTGACAGTGTGTCCCGCCTTTGAGGGCGTTAGAGCTGGGAGTGCGTGGCTGCTTCCCGCTATGAATGGATTCGGCCCGAGCAGCAACCTGGGCAAGTCTGCTCTGTGCTCTCTTCTTGAAATTCCTGTTGTGTATTTACTTCTGAAGTCTGATTCCCTTGCACTTCTTTACAGGGTAGTTTTTTTTTCTTGGTTTTTTTTTTTCTAAATGCTTTTGTCTCTGACTCTTCCTTTCACATTAAGGACTGCCTGGAATTGCTGGGCGAGGCAGAGAAACAGAGTCAAGGCTAAACTTCCAGAAGGAACATCTGAATCCTCCTCACAGAGCTG
Source organism: Myotis lucifugus (assembly GCF_000147115.1). Classification (NCBI taxonomy): domain Eukaryota; kingdom Metazoa; phylum Chordata; class Mammalia; order Chiroptera; family Vespertilionidae; genus Myotis; species Myotis lucifugus. The sequence continues at coordinate 146,455 of NW_005871777.1, read as the reverse complement.
GCCTGACAGGAAACCGGTGGCTGAGTGACAGGCTGTGGAGGAGCCGGCACCAGTGGGAGATGTTTAGGTCGGGAAACAGCCCCCTGGGCTGAGGGCACTGTGGTCACTGCACCAGCACCCAGTACAGCCCTGCAGCCCCGTGGCGGTGGGTTGGAATCTGGTCCCCACCACTCGTGTCACCTTGTGAAAGTCACTCAGCCTTTCTCATCCTCAGTTTCCTCTTCTGTGAAATGGGAAGAATTAAAACCCACTTCATCGGGCTGTTGTGTTGTATAAAGAACCAGGAGCAAAACATGCCCTCAGCACATGTGGCTTTGCTTCCTGTCCCTTGGCCCATAGGCACTGACACAGGGCTGGGGTCCAAGGACGGGTCACTGCTCCTGAAAAGGGGGGCCGACAAGGGCAAGGGGGGTTCAGCCTGCAGAGGGAAGTGGGGCCCTGTATTAACTAAAAGAGGTGAAGCTGGGAAGGGCCCAGCTGGGAGATAGGGGAGCACATGGCATGTGCAGGGAGGAGTGGGAAGGGCCGGGGCTCCAATGAAGGCTGAGGTCTGGTTAGCATAACTCAGCCCCAGCGTCAGGGTCTGATAAGATGACGGCAGGACCAATACTGAGCCCAGAGGGGGAGGCTGGACACCTCCCGCCTCACGTCAGGCTTGATCCTGCACCTGGGCACCAACCGAGCCTACTGCTGGGTCTGATGGCCCCTCTGCAGGGAGGGGGGTCTCCCAGGGTGGCCGCCCCAGATGACAGGCTGCTGGGGGCTGGGAGGGGACAGGCACCATTTCCTACCGCCTGGTGTCCGCTTCCCACGATGGATGGGGACACAACGTGCACACCTGCCTTACCACCTAGTCCTCCTCCCCAAGGAGCTCCTTCTGAGCCCTCCTGACTCCAAGAGATGCTCTGGCCGTGGCCAGTGACAGAAGTCAGGTGCCTTTTGGTTCCAGTGCAGGTGAGCATCCCCACTCCCTCTCGGGGCAGCCACACTCTGGTGGGTCCTCTTATCACAGCGGCCGGTCTCCCCTGTCACTCAGGGCTGGCAGGTCTGATGGAGGAGATGCCACCAAGTAGAAGCACCGACCAGCCTGCACCCTGCCCCTAAGCCCCAGCTCACCCCATGGGCCAGAGGCTCCTTTCAGAGAAACTCACCAGCATGGCCACGGGGCGACTGCGAACTCTGAGCCTGTCCGCTCTCCCCAACTCCAGGTCCCTGCCCAGCAAGGGCAGCCTTGCCTCTGGGCCTGGGACTCAGGGACATCACAGCCATAGCTCCTGCGTAGACACTGCACAGGCCTGTGAGCTGACAAAGCACGTCCGTGTTTCCAATCCCATCAAACCCTCACAGCCCTGTGAGGAGGCAGAGCACACACGGCAGCCGCAGCCCCGAGAGGCAGGCGGCTTGCACAGGGTCCCATGGCCAGGCCAGGAGCAAGAGGAAACCCCAGGTCTCCCGTCCTCCAGGAGCAGGCCTTCTCCTCTCGGCCTCAGTGGCCCTTTCACAGCCTGAGCGTCCTGTCCGGAAGGTGGGCACGCTGAGCTGTGCGGGGCCTTCAGGAGGTTTCATCCAGGGGCGCCCCCAAGTCCTAGGTCACCTCACACGCAGATTTGTCATGAGTTCTCTTGAAAAAAAAATCACACTTGGGTTTGGGCAACATCGGCTGCAGATTCATGAACATTGGCTATTTCTCCTTCCTCATCACAAGGAGGCAGACACCAAGAATCAGGCAACTGTCACTTTCAGTTCTCCCTCGACGCAGGCACAGAAAGCACTGTGCTCAGGGCCAAGCCTTCAAGTTCTCGTTCAGCTGCCTCAGTTGTGTGGCTTTGGGGGAAGTAGCTCAGCTCCCTGGCCTCCGTTAGTCATCTTTAAAATGGGAATGATGCCGCCACAACCACCATTCCCATCTGTGGGAGCCATGCAAGAGTCACCGGATACTCAAGGTCAATTAGTGAGTGAAGGCAATGCTGTTAGCACGCCGATGGCCAAGGCCACTCTGAATATGGGAATCCTAATCAGTATGTTCAAGGCTAAGATGCCATACACAGGTGCAAGGACAGCAATCTCACGGTACACTGTGCACATGTGCCTTTCTGTAGCCAAAATATGATGTCACTATTAACAAGAGGCCTCTTTTGTCTAAGTTCTATAATCCATGTGACTGACCAGCTAGAGTGGTGCGGAAAAGGGGGAAAGGCTGGAGAGGTTGGAGAGAGGCTACTGAGGCTGCTGAGGTTAGGAGCTCAGGGGCCGCTGCTATGTGAGACGGTAGGTCTAGAGGCAGCGTGCGGCTGCTCAGATAATGACTGTGGTTACAGAGGCTACTGCTACTTTGTGGTAAAGATGTATTTGTTTATCAACTGGTGTGCAACTGCCTATTGAGACTTTGTTGTGAAGAACTGTTTTGTCTGATGGCCATATGGCCACTGGCTCCTACAGTAAAGACTCCTGCTTATACACCCACAGCTTCTCATGGCTTCTCTGTCTACCACCCGTCTTCCAAGAATGTCCAGCCCCTGACAGAGGGGCTCAGCCCTGATAGTTAGCATAGTAGGGCAGGATCAGGACCAGTGCTCCTACACTTGGACCAGCAGGCAGGATGGGGCAGTGAGTGCTCTCACACCTGGTGCTGTGAGGAGGATTTAGGAGTAAGTACACCAAGAACTAGGTCCTGCTTTGACACTTGGCATAGCCGTTAGCAGAATTCAGAAGAATATACGGACTCAGAACAGCTGTGCTCTGACACCATCTCAACATGCCCCGAGCTCCCTGCTTCACACCTGGGGTGTTAGATCCTCAGCTTCCCTTTTAGCCCCTCCCGGAAAAGAGAGGGCCCACTCGGGTCCTCTTCCTGATGTCAAAACCTCCAGCTCCTGGTCCCAGCTCAAGCCCAGTTTGCCCAAAGCCAAAACAAGGAACTCCCTTCAACAGCATATGGTGTCTGAGAGTTAAAATAATGCATTGTTTCATAGATGGGAACATCATTATTTCCTCAGCTTTGCACAGTGTTCCAGTGTGCCAAGCGCTTCACCTCAAGCATCTCACAGAAATCACACGGGGTAGCGGGAGGGGGTGGTCTCCCCGGGGTCCTGCCATGGGTAGCACGGGAGGGGCTGAAAACAATGGCTCAGGACTCATGGGTGACTGTTCTTTCCAAACATTCATTCTGAAATAGCAAATATGAAAAGAGAAAGGAAGAGACGTCAAAAGAAACTAGTACGTTTGGTGAAAAAAGGGCTGATATAGTGCCGGAGCCCGCCGGCACTACTGTCGAACAGTACCTGAAAGAGGGGTGAGGATTAAGAAAAGAGACAGACACAAAGATGGGATCGGGAGGACTGACAGTTCAAGACTGCAGCCCCGAGTTTATTTCACACAGTCTTTTTATACATTCACTGGTTACATATGCACTTAGCAGAACTTAAGCAACTTTCGATTTGATCAGCGCAAGCATCTCCTCTAACAGTCTCAGCCAACTTCCTTTTTTCCAATCTTTCATCTCAGTCGGCAGCTGAGACCGACTTTCATGATCTAAGCTCAGCTAGACTACTTCCTTATTCTCACAAGCTATACTGCTGCAATTTTCCTGCTTATTTGGCATTTAGCAAGCTAAATCAGTAACTTGAACTTTAGTGGGATAGAGCGTGTGACAGCCCACCTTGTGAAAGACTGTCTCCTCGGGACCTTGTCAAACCGAGACCGCTCCCCACAATATAGCCGAACAGAAAGCCTCACCTACAGGTTCTGCTGAGGGGAACCCAGAGTGAGCAGAAGCATGTGTGTGTGTGCTTCTGTGTGTGTGTGTGGGGGGGGGGGGGGGTAGACAATAAAAAGAATCAAAGCAATCGCTTTTTTAAAGCTTTTCTCTATTTCAGACATTGTACAGAGGTTTTACATTGGAAAATCCCATGTAATCTTCAAAACAACCTTATCAGATAGGTGCTTATCAGAAAGTAGGGTAATAGAGCAATGTTATAGTAATCATTATGGTACTTAATGTTAGGACTTTAGAATGTAAGACTTAAAGCATGTAACCCTTTGTGGACTGTTATAGTGATTATTGTGATGTTAGATATAGGAATGTTGTATGAGACCCAGGAATGCATCCTCTTGGCTTTGCTTAGTACTGATAAACAACCTATCTGATGGAACGCTCAAAGCCTGTACACACCCATAGATTAGCAGACCCAGGGTAGATCCACATATGGCAGCTGCTGATAACACACACACCAACGAAGACCACGTCTACAGAGGGGTATATAATCAGGCAGTCTGATGGACCCAGCAGCTCATAGCTCTCCTGTCGCCAGAGCGTGAGGACCTCTGTGTGCTCACGTCTGGGTTTCCAGCACGAAACTCTGCCCAATTAACTGTTGATCGATGAAAGAGCCAGCAGCCAATGGTGCCGTCTTCCCCTTTGTGTGTGTCAGCGAGCATCGACCGGTGGATCCTTCCCAGCACCTGAGACCCATCAGGAACTGGTAAATAAACCCCCTGTGTGCTTGCATCTAACCTGTTTGTCTGTGTGTAATTTCTCCGGCTCAGCTCAGATCTCGGTGCTCTCTCTGTGAAAGTGTCTGACCAGAAGGTGTTGGCACAAGCCTCAAGCGGATGGTCCAGACGACTTGTGCATGTCCCACTTAGGAGCAGCACCTATATGGGAACCCCCCACACCCCGACATAGGTGACGGGTCTTAAATATATAAAAATAGAAACTTATTTGGGACAAGCAACCACCAAATAACTGTTCTGGTTATATAGGATCCACAGGGATAAAGGAGAAATAACATGAATCATAACAATAAGAAAATGTGAAACCAAAGCAAACAGAAATGAAACAAGGGCGGGGATTGTACTTAAGCAACAAGATGTAAAATCAAAAGAAACGAGTGTCATGCAAGAAACAAAGGTGAATTCAGAAATTGGTAAAAACACATGGACAGATTTAATTGTTTGCTAAATAATTCTATTTAACTACTGTATAATTACTAAATAATTTCTAGACCAAAAGACATGAGGATTCTGTGAATAAAGTATACTACCTGGTAGAGAATAGAAATAGTGAATAACCTTTGACTTTCTTAGAAAAATTAATAGCAAAATAGAAATGCCAAAAATATAAAGGTCATTGCTAAAAGAACAGTAATACTTTATAGTTTCCAAGTCAACAGGAGTAGGGAGGAATGGAAAAAAAATAACTAACCATCTAATGACAGTTTAAAAGTAGGGAAACAGGAGTAAAGAAAAACATAAATAAGTTGGCAGACACAGTACAGCAGTAATCACACAAAAAGGTTAGCAGTTAAACTCACCCGTTAAAGAACAGACTACCAGTTTAGATTTTTTTTAAATCCAACTACACTGCCGAAACCGGTCTGGCTCAGTGGATAGAGCGTCGGCTTGCGGACTGAAAGGTCCCAGGTTCGATTCCCGTCAAGGGCATGTACCTGGGTTTCGGGCACATCCCCAGTAGATGTGCAGGAGGCAGCTGATCGATGTTTCTCTCTCATCGATGTTTCTAACTCTCTATCTCTCTCCCTTCCTCTCTGTAAAAAATCAATAAAATATATTTAAAAAACAAATAAATCCAACTACATGTTGCTTACAAGTGACAGAGAAAATTTGAAATAAAGAGAAAATAAAAAAACAAGGCCAGGCAAATATTAAAGGAAAGCAATACTAATATGAGAAAAAATTTAAGGCAAAAAAAATTAAAAGAAATAAAGAAGTACAATACATCATGATTTTAAAAACACTCCACTGAAGAGATATAACAACCACGAACTTCTATCATCTAAATATCCTGTCTCAAAATACAGAGAGTAAAAACTGGAAGAATTACTAGGAAATATTGATAAGTACCCAAATGCAGAAGAAGAGCTTAGTGCATTCACCAGAAACAAATAGATCAGGCAATAAGAAAAAAGATCATTTGAACCACATAATTAAAAGATTGATCTAACAGAGAAATATGTAACCCTGCTCCCAAAAAGCATGGACTGTAAATTTTTTAAAAATATTTTATTGATTTCAGAGAGGAAGGGAGAGGGAGAGAGAGAGAGAAACATTATTTTTATTTGGAGCCTCCCGGCTGGTGAACTGCAAATGGGTTGTAAGTATGGACCCCTCAGACTGAAGCCCCAAGGCCAAATCCCCCCAGCTCGGAGCAGCTTCTTGGGTTTAACCACTTTACTTCCACATGCCGTTTTCTAAGTGAGCCACAAAGTGAGAATCTTCAGAACTGCCATGTCCATGGTCTGCCCTGTGCTGTGTCTGGCTTCAGGACGTGTGAAATCCCACTGAGTTAAAAAGACTTACTGTAGATTCTTTTGCCAGTGTTTGATTTAGGATAGTTTTATCTAATTTTGTTTTTTTCATTAGTCTAAAATATCTTTTTTTATAGTTAAACTCAAAATTATAAGCATGTGGAGTAATATGTATTATTGCCCTCGTCCAGTGAAACCGTTTATATAAATGTGACTACTCTCTGCGCTTTGGGAGAACCCAGTGATGAGGGAGGGAGGGAGGACAATAGGAAAAGTGGGAGGAATAAAGGGAAAATGAGGCCCCTAGGTGGTGCGTCTAGAGTACAATGTGTTCACTGTGGGCACACACAAAGCAAAAGGGACTCTCTAGGGAGGGAGGAGATAGAAAGGGGCCTGGCTGGGAGAGGAAGACTGAAAGCTCTAAGGCAGTGGTTCTCAACCTTCTGGCCCTTTAAATACAGTTCCTCATGTTGTGACCCAACCATAAAATTATTTTCGTTGCTACTTCATAACTGTAATGTTGCTACTGTTATTAATCATAATGTAAAGATCTGATATGCAGGATGGTCTTAGGCGAACCCTGTGAAAGTGCCGTTCGACCGCCAAAGGGGTCGCGACCCACAGGTTGAGAACCGCTGCTCTAAGGGATGGGGCTGTGGGTTGGGGGAAGAGATGCTGAAACAACCACAGGCCAGGGGTGCTCATATGGCCACACTGTTTTCCACTCTGCTGGGTCGCAGGTACTCGTAGGGCATATCCAGCTTTGCATTCCGGACCTCAATTTCCTCATCCAGGGCAGCCAGCTCCTCCCTGAACTTCTTCAGCGCAGCTTTGGGCTCAGGGCCTGAAAAATACTCCTCCTCATGCTGGCCCAGAGCCACCTGAGATGGAGAGAGAAAAGCAGCTGAGAGCCTTATGAACCCCAGTTTGGAGCGCCACACCTCCCCATAGCTGCCCCCTTCCTCAGGGACCAGGCCACCCGGCTCACAATAAAGGGCTGACGTCTGCCCAGTTGCCAGGTAATGGACATCTGGAGAGCAGCCTGATGAAAGTTGGGCAGTGTGGCCATCACCATCTCCAGTGTCACATCCTTGGTGGTCGGTGGGGGCAGCCGCATTGTGCAGGGTGCGTTAGGGACCCAAGCATACCAATCCAGCTAAGAAGGGGCAGAAATCCAGAATCAAAGTCTGCTAAGCATAAAAACCCCTTAGCCACCTGCACACAGCTCCCTCCACCCACACTCCAGTGCAAATGCCCACTGCCCCCCTATAACAAATACCTGGCCCAGGTGGACAGAGGCATGCTGGCCAGTGCAGGTGAAGATGCACATGGTGACAAAGTGGCAAAGCTGGTCCCGAGTCTCTAAGGACATGGGAAATCCTGCAAGAGGCAAGGAGAGTTAGAAGCTGGGAGGCCAGGAACAGAAACAGAGCTCAGAGAGGCTGAGCAGAGAGAATACGAGAGGGAAGAAAGGGTGTCAAGGACTCTTGAGGAACTATTGTGGGAACTGACATGAGCATGAGTTGTGGTGGGAGAAAGGGGGACATCTCCTGGGAGGGTCCTACTCATTGGGGTACTGGTATGGCTCACACTGGCTCACACAAGTCAGTTATGTTAAATGTTGCAGTATTTAGCAAGCTGGTTGACATCACAACAGTAGCTACGGTGAAAATATTTACACCAAGGAAATGTGCAAATGCTACAAATCAGGGCTTCTACCCCCACCCCCCCAGAGAGTCAGTTGTTAAGCATTTATGAGCAACTACTGGTTCCACTGCATCTGGGACCTAGAGGGATTCTTCTTGCATAAGAATCTGAAGAGGCCATGGGCATTTTTATAGGGGTTGGACATGCTTCTGAAAAGTTTCATAGAAGCAGGGAGGGTTCTGGGGATGTTCCCAGGAGGAATCTTCCACACTGGAGGTCTCAGGGCAGGGGCTCAACTCACCTTGGTCCTGGGCCCCTAGCAGGCCAATCTCAGTGATCTCTCGACACCAGGTCTGCAGTTCAAGGTCCTCTTTCACCGCCTTGTCTGTCTTATAGTGAAGACTCACAATTCCCTCCACATAGCTGTCAGCCAAGGGGTTGGGCCAAGAGAGCTGAAGCTGACAGGGAGCTCCAAGCCCTCTGCTCCTTGCCCACATGGCCAGGTCAGGGCACCCAGCCCTCCAACACAGATCACCTGTTCTCTCAAGCCACTCCCTGACCGCCCACCCTCCCCCCAAGCCCTGCCTTCCCCTTGCCTCACCGATAGATGATTTCCCAGAGCCGCAGAGCATCCTGAGCATAGTAAGAAGACTTGACTCCCAGAAGCCCCCGGTCAGTCAGGTCATCGGGGGGACAGAATGATCTATAGGTTAAAGAGGTTCTAGCGCGCTTAAGCAGCTCCACGTGGCCTCCCCCACCGGTGCTCACCACCTGAGAAGCAAGGATGGGCAGGGTCAGGCAACTCCACCTGCCAGAGGCCAGAGCCAGAGGGAGCATGAGCTCCAGGAGCCCTCTTCTCTCTTCATACCTGGTCAAAAACGCCCATGTCGGAGACCAGCCCATTCCTGGCCCGAACATTAATTTCCATGGTGTATCGCAGGTGGGGGATTATCAGCTGGAGGAAGAAAGCGGGGAAGAACAAGTCAGGAGAGACCTGCGGCGAGTCCCTGCAGGAAAGTGGAGCTGAAGAACAGGAAGGGTGCCCAGTCTTCAGGAAAAGCAGAGACATGAAGTTCAGTGGTCCCTCGACATCAAGAATGTTCAGTCAAATTGTAATTCATTCCACAAACCGTTGGCTTAGTAGGTGTACTGGTTAATAATGTGGATTTTTTTCAATAGATGGAGTTATACATATGTTGATGTATATGCGATTTGATATGTATGCTATTTTGTTGTATTGACAACAAGCTTCAAAACTTCATATGTCAAATTTTCTGAAGGTGTTAACATCATAGATATTTTTTTGCTCTGCTTTGATTCTCTGCATTGTACGTATCACAGCTGATGTGTCATAATACAGTCTTTATTGACTGGTAGCCCGAAATGGAAATGAAAATCCCCAAAGATCAGGACCTCTGTCTGGCTTAGCACAATCATCGAGAATGGTTCTTGCCCCATTGGAGGCACCCAAGAAGAACAGTTAATGGGTGAATACTCAGTTAAATTGTCTGATTAAAAAACAACAACAACAAAAACAGGCCACTGTTGTGGACCTGAGCCAGTCTAACTGGCCTGTGTGTTACTATTTTAGAACAGGTCAAAACTGGCTGGAAAAGTCTTCTATGTTATTTGCTTGGTCTTCCCTTTTGCGATGGAATCCTCAGTCATTTGTGTGCACTGTCTATATACTGTCTGTTCATCTATCTGTGCTTTACACATAAAAAGAGCAACACTTCTCACCTCCCACCCCCTCAACACCCACCTTGCCAATGAATCATTCCCACCTCCTTGAGAGGTGATGTCACACTGTTGAAAATGCAGAGCAAGACACCTCACTCTCTTGCTCCCTTGTCTCTCATTGGTTGGCTTTTCCCCACACCCTGAGGTTCCACAGAGAGGGTGCCTCCAGAGGCAGGACTGTGCCATGGGGCAGAGAGGCAGGCAGGAGAGAAGGGGATAAGGTATTACCTTGAAGATAGGGTGTATCGATGGAAGGCATCTCATGGTGGCCATAGCGATAACCTCAGCCATCAAATGTCCCCTCAGAAGATGAGAGAGAAGCTCGTGAAGCTGGAAGTCAGAGCTCCGGACCCAGCATTTGGCCAGGAGCCAGGCCATTGGGGGGTCCGTGGGCAGGAAAAGTGGTGGTGGTGGGGATCCCATGCGTGGCAATTGGAGCTGGAGAGAGGATAGAGTGTGGGGGAAAGAGGATGAGTGGCCAGGTGCCCAGCAGATTCCCCCCCTTTTGCATATTTAACCGCTCCCTTCTTCCCCAAATTTGCTTAGCTTTCTCCATCTCACTGCTGCTATTCCCAGGAGCCACTATTTCTTCTCCTGACTTTCCTACCCACTCAGTGCATTAACATTGTACATGCTGCTCTGCTGGTCTTCCTGGCCTCCACTTGCCCTTTCACTCCCCTCAGTGTAGACAAGATTCAATCCCTCTGCTTCCTTTATCCCACACTTTTTCAGAAAGTTCAGCTTCTCTCTAATCTTTCAACACCACCCCTATTCATCTGATTAAGTCTCTAGTTCTCAAGCTGCTCTGTCTGGCCTGTACAATGGGCAATTGCTGTAACATGACACCCTAATCCCTGAATCTAGCATCTCCCTTCTCTGATCCATCTGAAACAAGATGACCCATAGAATGTGCCTATAGCATGTTTCACAACAGCCTACACCAGCTTCCTGTGTTCATACTCCTTGATTTGGTATCCACCGGCCACTGCAGTCTGGGCCCTCTCACCTCACATTACCCCCCAGCACACCAGCCCAATTGTCCATTGACAATCTAACTTATCACACTCTGCACACCTCAGCCTCTCTGCCAAACCCATCTTCCCCTGGGAAAAGATTCTGCTCCTTCGCCAAGGCTCATGCCCACCCCACCTCCCATGACCCCTCCCACACTATCTCTATCCTCAGGTACTTCCTTGGTACTGGAGCATATTTAGATTTTCCCAGTCTCTCTCTCTCCAGCTACACCACACCTTTCTGCCTTTGCCCATTGCCTCCTTTGCTGCCACCTCCAGTGCTTTAGCACAAGTGAATCCTCAGTGAATTTCTGTGAAGGGCTGAGCTGAGAGGGCCAATCACGGGGGAGCAGAAATCCTCTCACCTGGATGACCATGGGCAAGAGTTTCCCATCAGGCTGCAGTTTGAGCATGACCAGAGGGGCAGCCAGGTATTGCTGGCTACATAGGATGACGTTGGCCTTGATCCCATCCAGCAGGGAGAAGTCGGCTTCAAACAGCGTGCCTCCCTGGATGGGGGCAGAGGGCGAGGGCTATCAGTGTAAGGCATCTTCTTCCCACCCTGATTGCCCAAAGGAAGAAGAACAAGAAGGAAACTAACCTATCTCCATCACCTACTTTGTACAGGCAATGAATCACATGCTATTGCTTCACATAAGTCTTTCAAGCTCTTGAATTAACTCCAGGTTTATAAAAAAAAAAAAAAAAGGAAACATGATAAAATAAGATAGGTAACTTGCCTGAAGTCACACAGTTTATAAACAGAACAGCCAGGGTTCAAACCCAAGTCTGTCTCACCCTATAATCCAAGAATTTTCTCTGCCTAACTCATCAATTAATCCATGTTGACTCTTGATTAATAAGCCCACCCCTGATCTCATTCTCTTGCTACACACTCCCCCAAATCCTTAGCACCGAGGCCCAGTTATTTCTTCATTTTGATTGCATCTATCACCCATCACACACTTCCTCCACAATATGCTTTTCTCAGTAGAGGAGAAAGGCCATGTGGTTGCACACCTCCAGGATCACTCAAGATTCCTCCTATAGAATCCCCTCTTGCTTCAGGGGGCAAATTGGGCTCATAGTGGGGCCCAGAGCAGCATAAACACTGACCACACTCCCATTTCACTGTGTGGCCTCCTTTGGGCCATTATGTCCATACCTGCAGCTCCTGCTCCAGCTGGGCCTGCACCTCCTCCATCCCAGAAGGGAACACCAGGCGGGCAGGAAGGCGACTGGCGCGCCTTAGCAGCATGGGGTTGGTGCAATTGAGAAACTGGTACCCAAATAAGGCATTTTCCTTCCAGGAGTCCCGCACCTTCACTGAGGGTGGCAGTTGTGGAGCAGGTTGTGAGATCTGATATCCTGGTTCTTCTAACCCCCACCAAACCATTCCCTCTTGCCCCCAGCCCACCAGAGGAACCCAGACCTCAGGTCTCCCAGCCCTGGTTCGCTCGATTGGGTGGTAATGGTCCTGGGAGAAGTACTGGGATAGGAATACTGACCAGCCAGCTGGCTGTGGTCACACCAAAAGATCTTGTTGAAGTCATCCAGGTCATTCCAGGGAACAAGAACGTTTAGAGAGTCTTTGATGGCTAATTTGGCCAGCCTTCAGGTAAGGATAGGCGAAGGGTTTGACAGTTAGTCTCAAAATCACACATTGTAACTATAACCACCACCCTTGGGCTAATCCAGCCCTGTTCAGTCCATTGGAGCCCCTGGACCAGGATGCCTCCCTCTCCTCCAGGTTTATTAAAAAAGAAAAAGAAAAAGAAAGAAACATGATAAAAGAAGATAGGTAACTGGCACTGCTCTCACCCCTTGGCCAGTGAAATCTCAAAGTCAGTTCTCTTGTCCTCCAGAAACCTCTCATCTGGCAGGTCACCTAAATTGGCTGCAGCCACATTCAGGATTAACCCATCCTTCCAGTTACCCCATCTGTGGTGCAGAAATGAAATCAGGCGTTGATTCCAGGAAGGGCCAGGACTCACTGCCAGGTCAGGAGGGGTCAGGGTGGGGTAAGGCTAACCAGTACAGCTTTATGATTTAACTAGAAAATATCCACCTACAAATGGCCAAAATGCAGTTTTATTTGTGTGCCTAAATTAATTTTTGGCATGCAATAAAAATAAGAAAAATGCCAGGTCTAACATTAAACTGAATGAATGAATGGAAGCATATCTTGATTTGGAAATCAGGAGATTCTAAGGAGAAGCACAAATAAATTCTCTTAAAAACAATTAAGGAATTAGAAATTTTAGAGACTGTCTCTGAACTCTTGTGAAGCTAATAAATGCCACCACCCCATTCTTCCCCTTTCTCTAGCTCCCCCACTATATCCTTCGCCCTTTCCCCTCCCTTCTTCCTTCCCCTTCAGTCCCCTCCACTGCCCTTCCCTACTGACTTAAAGAAAAATGAGAATAGGAATTCTAACAGCTCCCTTTGGAGAAAAGCTGCTCTCAGCAAGAGAGGAACCAGCAATTGTTCCAGATTTTCTCAATGACCCTGATGGGTTCACAAAGGCATTTAACTGTTAGAACATGCAATCCTGGCTATTCTAACCAATTCCAATTAATATAGCTAATGGTTTCTGCCAGCAAATGCAACACACTTTCTAAATAAGGTTTGCAAGAAAATTCCTGTAGAGAAGTCTGTCCACTATTAGAATCATAAGAAACTGAAATAGGATTTATAAAAAGGAAAATAACAACGACACAAAAACAACCATAGCATTGATCCAAGGGTGTTTCCCCTTCTCACTGATAGTTTGGGAGCAGGTGAAATTATCACAGAAAGAGAAGCCACTAAGACCCCTGTAGATACTGGGGCTACTTTATTTGTTCCTAACCACATCCAGCTAATTGTCTTCTCCTTCAGAGTAAAGCTTCTGTGCAAATGGCAGGAATATTTAACCAATGTCTGTTTTTAATCAAAACCTGTTTCCAACTAGGGAATGTTATAGCAATATTAGCAAATATCTATCTTTGCTAATAAAATCTGCCCCAATTCAACTGATAGGGAGAAGTGTTTTGTTTGTTTGTTTGTTTGTTTGTTTGTTTTATGAGATCAGTGATACCCACACATGCTTTTTCCAGAAGGGTAATATTCCAGAAGGGTATTTAGGAATAAATGAACAAGATACTGAGCCCAACAGAGCCTGAGATGAACCCAGCAGTGTGTCCTCAAAGTTGGGGTCCTGGCTGCACCCAGGTTTCCTCAGGGGCTCTGGAAAGGGATCTGCTGGTGGCATCATGCACAGACATGAAGAGGCATGGGGGACATGGTGAGCATTCAGCAGGTAAGATGGGCATTTGGCCAGTATTTGTCTGAAAAGGAGCCCAGAGTTGGAACCACATGCATGCACCTCTGTCCAATACCCACCCAGGGTGGAGAGACCTGGGCCCCTTTGTTCTGAGCTCAGGCTTATGCTGAGGAAGATCAGAGAGTGAAAGGGAATGGCTACCCAGATAAAATCCTTCCCAGCTGCAACCTCTCGCAAAGGGAACTGGCCAGCCATCTGTGAATTCAATTGGTGGCAGTCATGGGGGCGGAGATTCGGTGGAGCGCACAGAGGAAGGTGGATGGTTAGAACTCTCAGAGGGTAGGTATAGCGTGAGGTACAGGTTTCTATGTCAGAGTCGTAAGGGGGGGTGAGAACGGGAGAGGTGGGGATGAATGATCCTGGGCAGGCGAATAGGTTGGGGTTGGCAGAGAAGGACCCCAGCCGCTTCTCAATTGTACTCAGATGCTACAACCTCCCAGGGGCCTGTGAACGACTGACTGGGGAAGCAGGCGGGAGTGGGGGCGGGGTTAGTCACCCAGCGGCTTGAGTTTCCCCGCAGCCCTGGGGCAGGTGGAAGAGGGGAGG
>NW_005871777.1:116766-130006 GCF_000147115.1 Myotis lucifugus | reverse complement strand
CAATTTCAAACAAGGCTTTAGGGGGCGGGTCTTGAGCCCTTTTATTAGGCACCTCCACTCTCTTCCCCTCAGAAGGCAGGAAACGTCTTTGTGGAAGATGGGTGTCTACCGCATCCGCGTGTCCACGGGGTCCTCGCTCTTCGCGGGCTCCAACAACCAGGTGCAGCTGTGGCTGGTGGGCCAGCACGGGGAAGCCGAGCTCCGGGAGCGCCTGCGGCCCATGCGGGGCAAGGTGAGCTGCGGGAGCTGCCCCCCAGCCCGGAGGCCCTCACATTCCTGGGAAGAGACCAGTTGGGCAGAGCGTGGCGCACAGCAGGAGCTCAATAAATGTTCGGGCCATCTGACTTCCGTGGGATGGAGAGGATGCTCCTGCCCGCCCTCCTTCACAGAGCTCTCTTTATGCAGAGATCATGAAGGGGCTGTGTGTCTCTGGTTTCCTCGATTTTATTTTGAGAGGAGGGGAGGAGGGAGGGAGGGAGGAAAAGAGAGAGTAAGGGAGGGGGGGAGAGATTGATTTTGTTCCACTTACTTATGCGTGATTGAGTCTTGTATGTGTCCTGACCGGGGATGAGCCGGGAACTTTGGGGTGTCAGGACACGCTCTAACAAGGGAGCTACCTGGCCCGGGAAGTTTCCTCCATTCAGAAACCCTATTTCAAACCTCTCCCACGAGGCGGGGCATGGGAGGTGGGGGTGGGGGGAGGAGAGAAACTAAGAGCTGAATTTCCTGGCCCATTCCCCTCTCTCATCACATCTACCTGGTTCTCCCCGGGCTCCTGTTACTTTTTCTTCCCCATTTCCCATCCCCACATTTCTGTCGCCCACCCAGCTCTTTCCAGAACCCTCCAGATCCCGATGTCTGTCCTTCTGACGCCTCAAAGGAACCTGACCAGAGGAGATCCTCCCTTTCCCACCCCCACATCTCTCCACTTGCCTCCCCCCACCCCAATCCCCCAGGGGTCCCATGAGCTTCCAGCTCTGTTTGCCTCCAACCAAGAATCCAGCACTGTCAAATCTGCCTCCTGGACATTCCGGCTTCCAGGTCCGATTCCCGCCCCGCCCCCGACCACCAGTGTCCGCGTGAACCTACGTGGCCACCTTCAGCCTCTTCCCTGCCCAGCCGCTTCCTCTCCTGCCCTTCCAAGCCCTCCTGCAGCCAGATCCACATCTTCCAAATACACCCCAACCCCTAACAAGCCCCTCCCCGCAAACATTTGAATGGCTTTTGCGGTTCTCAGGACCGAATTCTTGGATTACCCTTCAAGACTGTTCACCGTCTAGTCATGCTCATCTCCCACACACTCTGTGCTGGGCACAGCCTCCTCGCTCTCGCTTCCTCTCCCTGGCATCATTTCCCCAACCTCCCCTCTCTCTCACTTTCCCTGGTTAAACCCTTCACACCTAGAGGTCTCCGTGCACACCAAGCTGAGGGGGCGCCTGGGTCTCTAGGCTGCAAGTGCCTGGTCCACAGTGTATCTCCCCATGCAATGGTGCAATGGTGCGCTGGCCCGCGGCGGTGCCCAGCGCCCAGCTCAGTGCCCAGCACCCAGCTCAGCGCTGCGTTGGATCAGTGACTAAGAGGAGGAAAGAGGGCAGGAAGGAGTGCATCTTCCCTCCTCCGCCTCATCTGGGCTGTAGAGCTCCACAGCCCATTATGGGGACTTGGGAACACCTGGTTGGCGCCCCCCTTTCTCTTTTTGGCTCCTTTGGCGCTGCTTCCCAGAGGCCCAGCAGAAGGGCCTGGGCAGGGATTTGGGCTCAGTTCAGTCCCCCCTCCAGGCGATCGCCATGGATGCTGAGCTGCTTGTGTTGCCTGCAGGAGATGGAGTTCCAGGCGGACGTGAAGGAATACCTGGGGCCGCTGCTGTTCGTGAAAGTGCGCAAAAAGCACCTCCTACAGGATGACGCCTGGTTCTGCAACTGGATCTCCGTGCAGGGCCCTGGGGCCGGTGGGGACGAGTTCAGGTTCCCCTGTTACCGCTGGGTGGAGGGCAATGGCGTCCTGAGCCTCCCCGAGGGCACAGGTGAGCGCAGGGTGGGGTGTTCGGAGGCTTCTGGGGCCCAAGAGAGGCTGGGGGTGGGGGAGAGAAGAGGGGACAGGGTGTGAGGGCAGGAAACAGAGGGCTGGTCTTCTTTCCTTTCCAAAGAGGTGGATTGCTGGAGTTGGTGCACAGGCTGGGGAGGGGCCTGATGCTGAAGGGTGACCCCTCCCCCGCAAGGGTGTGCTGAGAGGCACCCCTGGCAGGGATGGGGAGGGGAGGGGGATGTGGGGGAGGGGGATATGAGGGGGGGGAGGTTCTCAGGAGAAGCCTTTTAGTCCATGCCCTTGTCCGCGGCCTTTCCTCTTCTAGGCCGGACATTGGTAGAGGACCCTCAAGGCCAGTTCAAGAAACACAGGGAGGAGGAGCTGGAAGAGAGAAGGAAGCTGTACCGGTTAGCCTTACCCCACCCTGTCCCCTCCTGACCAGGCAGTGAGTCCTGGCCCTTCTGGGCATCAAAGCCTGATTTCATTTCTGCACCACAGATGGGGTAGCTGGAAGGATGGGCTGATCCTGAATGTGGCTGCAGCCAATTTAGGTGACCTGCCGCTAGATGAGAGGTTTCTGGAGGACAAGAGAATTGACTTTGAGACTTCATTGGCCGAGGGGTGAGAGCAGTGGGGGCTGGAGGAGAGGGAGGCATCCTGGTCCAGGGGCTCCTATGAACTGAACAGGAACAGGGCTGGATTAGCTCAAGGGGGGTGCTTATAGTTACAATGTGTGTTTTTGAGACTAACTGTCAAACCCTTCGCCTATCCTTACCTGAAGCCTGGCCAAATTAGCCATCAAAGACTCTCTAAACGTTCTTGTTCCCTGGAATGATCTGGATGACTTCAACAGGATCTTCTGGTGTGACCACAGCGAGCTGGCTGGTCAGTATACCTATCCCAGAACTTCTCCCAGGACCCTTACCACCCAATATAGGGAACCAGGGCTGGGAGACCTGAGGTCTGGTTCCTCTGGTGGGCTGGGGGCAAGAGGGAATGGTTTGGTGGGGGTTAGAAGAACCAGGATATCAGATCTCACAACCTGCTCCACAACTGCCACCCTCAGTGAAGGTGCGGGACTCCTGGAAGGAGGATGCCTTCTTTGGGTACCAGTTTCTCAATGGCGCCAACCCCATGCTGCTAAGGCGCTCCAGTCGCCTTCCTGCCCGCCTGGTGTTCCCTTCTGGGATGGAGGAGGTGCAGGCCCAGCTGGAGCAGGAGCTGCAGGTATGGACATAATGGCCCAAAGGAGGCCACACAGTGAAATGGGAGTGTGGTCAGTGTTTATGCTGCTCTGGGCCCCACTATGAGCCCAATTTGCCCCCAGATGCAAGAGGGGATTCTACAGGGGAAATCTTGAGTGATCCTGGAGGTGTGCAACCGCATGGCCTTCCTCCTCGACTGAGAAAAGCATATTGTGGAGGAAGAGTGTGTGGTGGGTGATAGATGCAATCAAACTGAAGAAATAACTGGGCCTCGGTGCTAAGGATTTGGGGGAGTGTGTAGCAAGAGAATGAGATCAGGGGTGGGCTTATTAATCAGGAGTCAACAAGGATCAATTGATGGGTTGGGTAGAGAGAATTCATGGATTATAGGGTGAGACAGACTTGGGTTTGAACCCTGGCTGTGCTGTTTATAAACTGTGTGACTTCAGGCAAGTTACCTATCTTCTTTTATTATGTTTCCTTTTTTTTAATATAAACCTGGAGTTAATTCAAGAGCTTGAAAGACTTATGTGAAGCAATAGCATGTGATTCATTGCCTGTTACAAAGTAGGTGATGGAGATAGGTTAGTTTCCTTCTTGTTCTTCTTCCTTTGGGCAATCAGGGTGGGAAGAAGATGCCTTACACTGATAGCCCTCACCCTCTGCCCCCATCCAGGGAGGCACGCTGTTTGAAGCCGACTTCTCCCTGCTGGATGGGATCAAGGCTAACGTCATCCTATGTAGCCAGCAATACCTGGCTGCCCCTCTGGTCATGCTGAAGCTGCAGCCTGATGGGAAACTCTTGCCCATGGTCATCCAGGTGAGATGGCCCTCTCAGCCCTTCACGGAATTTCACTGAGGATTCACTTGTGCTAAAGCACTGGAGGTGGCAGTAAAGGAGGCAATGGGCAAAGGCAGAAAGGTGCGGTCTAGCTGGAGAGAGAGACGGAAAATCTAAATATGCTCCAGTACCGAGGAAGTACCTGAGGATGGAGATAGTGTGGGAGGGGTCATGGGAGGTGGGGTGGGCATCAGCCTTGGCGAAGGAGCAGGACCTCCTCCCAGGGGAAGATGGGTTGGGCAGAGATGGGGTGTGCAGAGTGTGAGAAGTTAGATTGTCAGTGGACAATTGGGCTGGTGTGCTGGGGGGTAATGTGAGGTGAGAGGGCCCAGACTGTAGCGGGTGGTGGATGCCAAATCAAGGTGTATGACACAGGAAGCTGATGTAGGCTGTTGTGAAACATGCTATAGGCACATTCTTTGGGTCATTTTGTTTCGGATGGATCAGAGAAGGGAAATGTTAAATCTGGAGATTAGGGTGTCATGTTACAGCAATTGCCCAAGATGGGGGTAATGGACTCAATTGTGGGCAATAGCTGTGGGGGTGCAGAGGAAAGCTAGGTGGGCATGCAGAGGAAAATTAAACTGGCCTGGAATCAAGGAAAGAGAAAAGGAAGAGTTAGGCAAGACACCTGCAAAAATAGGACAAATAAAGAGGAAAAAATGCTCAGGAGGGCCTTTGTCTGGGCAGTTATGAGGTAACTAGAGGCCCAATGCACGAAATTTGTGCAAGAGTAGGCCTTTCTTTCCCCGGTTGCTAGCACCGGCTTCCCTCTGGCACCCGGGACCCGGGCTTCTCTCCAGCCACTGGCAGGCACCCAGGACCCGGGCTGCTCTTGCAGCCCCTGCTTCGTCTGGAAGGTCATCCAGAAGGACGTCCGGTCTAATTAGCATATTAAGCTTTTATTATTATAGATGGGGAGACACTCAAATTGTTTCATCTAGCTAGTGACTAGCTGAGAACTGGAGACTTAATCAGATGAATGGGGGTGGTGTTGAAAGATTAGAGAGAAGCTGAACTTTCTGAAAAAGTGTGGGATAAAGGAAGCAGAGGGTTTGAATCTTGTCCACACTGAGGGGAGTGAAAGGGCAAGTGGAGGCCAGGAAGTCGGTAGAAGAGGAGCTTGTGCGGAAGGCCGGGCAGAGCAGCTTGTACAATGTTAATGCACTGAGTGGGTAGGAAAGTCAGGAGAAGAAATAGTGGCTCCCGGGAATAGCAGCAGTGAGATGGAGAAAGCTAAGCAAATTTGGGGAAGAAGGGAGCGGTTAAATATGCAAAAGGGGGGGAATCTGCTGGGCACCTGGCCACTCATCCTCTTTCCCCCACACTCTATCCTCTCTCCAGCTCCAATTGCCACGCATGGGATCCCCACCACCACCACTTTTCCTGCCCACGGACCCCCCGATGGCCTGGCTCCTGGCCAAATGCTGGGTCCGGAGCTCTGACTTCCAGCTTCACGAGCTTCTCTCTCATCTTCTGAGGGGACATTTGATGGCTGAGGTTATCGCTATGGCCACCATGAGATGCCTTCCATCGATACACCCTATCTTCAAGGTAATACCTTATCCCCTTCTCTCCTGCCTGCCTCTCTGCCCCATGGCACAGTCCCGTCTCTGGAGGCACCCTCTCTGTGGAGTCTCAGGGTGTGGGGAAAAGCCAACCAATGAGAGACAAGGGAGCAAGAGAGTGAGGTGTCTTGCTCTGCATTTTCAACAGGTGACATCACCTCTCAAGGAGGTGGGAATGATTCATTGGCAAGGAGGGGGGTGAGGGGGTGGGATATGAGATGTGTTGCTCTTTTTATGTATAAAACACAGATAGATGAACATACAGTATATAGACAGTGCACACAAATGACTGAGGATTCCATCGCAAAAGGGAAGACCAAGCAAATACATAGAAGACTTTTCCAGCCAGTTTTGACCTGTCCTAAAATAGTAACACACAGGCCAGTTAGACATGCTCAGGTCCACAACAGTGGCCTGTTTTTTTTTGTTTTTTGTTTTTTGTTTTGTTTTTTAACAGACAATTTGAACTGAGTATTTACTTATTAACTTTTCTTCTTGGGCACCTCCAATGGGGCAAGAACCATTCTAGATAATTGTGCTAAGCCAGACAGAGGTCCTAATCTTTGGGGATTTTCATTTCCATTTCGGGCTATCGGACAATAAAGACTGTATTATGACAGATCAGCGGTGATAAGTACAATGCAGAGAATCCAAGCAGAGCGATGTGATGTGGAGTTCAGACTGAGTGGCCAGGAAAGGCTCCCTTGTTGAGCTGACATAGAGAATGAGGCTCTGAGGAGCCGGCCTTGAGATGATCAAGGTGCACATTGTTCTGGGCAGAGGGAATAGCTGAGAACAGTGCAGTGGTCCCAAGGCAGGAGCAAGCATGGCCTGTTTGAAGAACGGAAAGGAGGTGAGTGTAATGGCCAAAAGGGAGAAGAGAGGAGAGGAAGTTCTGCAGGTAGGCGGGGTAGAGCATGCATTCCAATGGAGGCAATTAGACCCCTCCCAGGGGGTGAAAGTGGGTCAAGACCATGGACGAAAGGGTCCCAGGTTCAGTTCTGGTCAAGGGCACATGCCCAGGTTGCAGGCTCGATTCCCAGTAGGGGGTGTTCAGGAGGCAGCTGATCAATGATTCTTTCTCATCATTGATGTTTCTATCCCTTTCTCCCTCTCCCTTTCTCTCTGAAGTCAGTAAAAAATAAACACACACACATATATATATACATATATACACACACATATATATAGTACATAACAGATATAGTATAGTGTAGCATTAAAATTTCCCGGGGGCAGGAGAGAAAACATTATCTGAAAAGGCTCTGTATAGGAGTGATAATGAAAAAGGTTGAGAAACATTGAACTAGAACTTGAACAGTCTTATTAGTATATGAAAAGAAAAAGAGAATGGTTTCTTCCATTATCATACAGCAACTAGATAGAGGCCCAGTGCACGAATTCATGAATGGGTGTGGTCCCCCTGATTGGCCTGCAGGGATTGGGCCGAAACCCGCAGTCCAATGCTGCCTGCAGCTCCTACCTGCCTCTCACACTCATCCCAGCCCCACAGTGACTGCCAGGGGCTTGGGCTCAATCAGTTCTGATTAGGAGAGGCTCATGCTGCAGCAGCAGCGCTTGCCAGCCATGAGCCCTGCCTCTGGTGCCCTCCCAAGGGGAGTGGCCTGTGGGATTGGGCTGAAACTGACTCTCCAACATTCCCCTAGGGATCCCGCATTTTGAGAGGGCACAGGCCAGGCTGAGGGACCCCAATGGTGCATGATAGGGCCAGGGGGGGACTGCGGGAGGGCTCCAGGATGTGTCTGGCCCTTCTTGCTCAGTCCTGATTGGCTGGACCACAGCAGCAAGCTAACCTACCAGTCAGGCTAAGTCAATGGTTTGTGGAATGAATTACAATTTGACCGAACACTCTTGGTGTCGAGGGACCATTGAACTTCATGTCTCTGCTTTTCCTGAAGACCTGGCACCTTTCCTGTTCTTCAGCTCCACTTTCCTGCAGGGACTTGCCGCAGAGCTCTCCTGACTAGTTCTTCCCCGCTTTCTTCCTCCAGCTGATAATCCCCCACCTGCGTTACACCATGGAAATTAATGTGCGGGCCAGGAATGGGCTGGTCTCCGACATGGGCATTTTTGACCAGGTATGCAGAGAGAAGGGGGCTCCTGGAGCTCATGCTCCCTCTGGCTCTGGCCTCTGGTAGGTGGAGTTGCCTGACCCTGCCCATTCTTGCTTCTCAGGTGGTGAGCACCGGTGGGGGGGGCCACGTGGAGCTGCTTAAGCGCGCTAGAACCTCTTTAACCTATAGATCATTCTGTCCCCCTGATGACCTGTCTGACCGGGGGCTTCTGGGAGTCAAGTCTTCTTACTACGCTCAGGATGCTCTTCGGCTGTGGGAAATCATCTATCGGTGAGGCAAGGGGAAGGCAGGGCTTGGGGGGAGGGTGGGCGGTCAGGGAGTGGCTTGAGAGAACAGGTGATCTGTGTTGGAGGGCTGGGTGCCCTGACCTGGCCATGTGGGCAAGGAGCAGAGGGCCTGGAGCTCCCTGTCAGCTTCAGCTCTCTTGGCCCAACCCCTTGGCTGACAGCTATGTGGAGGGAATTGTGAGTCTTCACCATAAGACAGACAAGGTGGTGAAAGAGGACCTTGAACTGCAGACCTGGTGTCGAGAGATCACTGAGATTGGCCTGCTAGGGGCCCAGGACCAAGGTGAGTTGAGCCCCTGCCCTGAGACCTCCAGTGTGGAAGATTCCTCCTGGGAACATCCCCAGAACCCTCCCTGCTTCTATGAAACTCTCCAGAAGCATGTCCAACCCCTATTAAAATGCCCATGGCCTCTTCAGATTCTTATGCAAGAAGAATCCCTCTAGGTCCCAGATGCAGTGGGACCAGTAGTTGCTCAAAAATGCTTAACCACTGGCTCTCTGGGGGAAAAAAAAAGCCCTGATTTTTAGCGTTTGCCCATTTCCTTGGTGTAAATATTTTCACCATAGCTACTGTTGTGATGTCAACCAGCTTGCTAAATACCACAACATTGAACATAACTGACACGTGTGAGCCAGTGTGAGCCATACCAGTACCCCATTGAGTAGGAACTGCCCAGGAGATCTCCCTGTTTCTCCCACCACAACTCATGCTCAAGTCAGTTCCCACAATAGTTCCTCAGAGTCCTTGACACACTTTCTTCCCTCTCGTATTCTCCCTGCTCAGCCTTTCTGAGCTCTGTTTCTGTTCCTGGCCTCCCAGCTTCTAACTCTCCTTGCCTCTTGCAGGATTTCCCATGTCCTTAGAGTCCCGGGACCAGCTTTGCTACTTTGTCACCATGTGCATCTTCACCTGCACTGGCCAGCATGCCTCTGTCCACCCGGGCCAGGTACTTGTTATAGGGGGGCAGTGGGCATTTGCACCTGGTGTGGGGGCGGGGTTGGGAGCTGTGTGCAGGTGGCTAAGGGGTTTTTATGTTTAGCAGACTTTGATTCTGGATATCTGCCCCTTCTTAGCTGGATTGGTATGCTTGGGTCCCTAATGCACCCTGCACAATGCGGCAGCCCCCACCAACCAACAAGGATGTGACACTGGAGATGGTGATGGCCACACTGCCCAACTTTCATCAGGCTTCTCTCCAAATGTCCATTACCTGGCAACTGGGCAGACCTCAGTCCGTTAGAGTGAGAGCCGGGTGGCCTGGTCCCTGAGGAAGGGGGCAGCTGTGGGGAGGTGTGGCGCTCCAAACTGGGGTTCATAAGGCTCTCAGCTGCTTTTCTCTCTCCATCTCAGGTGGCTCTGGGCCAGCATGAGGAGGAGTATTTTTCAGGCCCTGAGCCCAAAGCTGTGCTGAAGAAGTTCAGGGAGGAGCTGGCTGCCCTGGATAAGGAAATTGAGATCCGAAATACAAAGCTCTATATGCCCTACGAGTACCTGCGACCCAGCAGAGTGGAAAACAGTGTGGCCATATGAGCATCCCCGGTCTGTGGTTGTTTCAGCATCTCTTCCCCCAACCCACAGCCCCATCCCTTAGAACAGTGGTTCTCAACCTGTGGGTCGCGACCCCTTTGGCGGTCAAATGACCCTTTCACAGGGTTCGCCTGAGACCATCCTGCATACCAGATATTTACATTATGATTCATAACAGTAGCAACATTACAGTTATGAAGTAGCAACGAAAATAATTTTATGGTTGGATCACAACATGAGGAGCTGTATTTAAAGGGCCAGAAGGTTGAGAACCACCGCTTTAGAGCTTTCAGTCTTCCTCTCACAGCCAGGCCCCTTTCTATCTCCTCCCTCCCTAGAGAGTCCCTTTTGCTTTGTGTGTGCCCACAGTGAACACATTGTACTCTAGAGGCACCACCTAGGAGCCTCATTTTCCCTTTATTCCTTCCACTTACCTATTGTCCTCCCTTCCTCCCTCATAACTGGGTTCTCCCAAAGGGCAGTTAGTAGTCACATTTCTATAAATGGTTTCACTGGACGAGGCAATAATACATATTACTCCACATGCTCATCATTTTGAGTTTAACAATAAAAAAAGATATGTTAGACTAATGAAAGAAATGAAATTAGATAAAACTATCCTAAATCAAACATTGGCCAAAGAATATATAGTACGTCTTTTTAACTCAGTGGGATTTCACACGTCCTGAAGCCAGACACAACACAGGGCAGACCATGGTCACCGCAGTTCTGAAGATTTTCACTTTGTTGCTCACTTAGAAAACCACACGTGGAAGTAAAGTGGTTAAACCCAAGAAGCTGCTCCCAGCTGGAGGGATTTGGCCTTGGGGCTTCAGTCTGAGGGGTCCATACTTACAACCCATTTGCAGTTCACCAGCCGGGATGCTCAAATAAAAATAATGAACTGGAATGATAGTAAAAATCTCAAGGTTATTTTAATGAGTGACAACAAAGGAACCAATACACTCCAACTTCTGTATCTTATTAAATTTTGGAAAAATAAACTTGGAACTTTCTTTCTTTCTTTCTTTCTTCCTTTCTTTCTTTCTTTCTTTCTTTCTTTCTTTCTTTCTTTCTTTCTTTCTTTCTTCCTTCCTTCCTTCCTTCCTTCCTTCCTTCCTTCCTTCCTTCCTTTCTTTCTTTTCCAAATATATTTATATTGATTTCAGAGAGGAAGCTGCCTCCTGCACACCCCCTACTGGGGATGGAGCCCACAACCCGGGCATGCGCCCTTGGCCATAATTGAACCCAGGACCCTTCAGTCTGTAGCTGACACTCCACTGAGCCGAATCAGCTAAGGTGGAAGTTTGTTAATATGATCATCTGTGGATATATCCTATCTAATAAAAGAGAAACATGCAAATTGACCATAGCCCCAAACACTTCCCATTGGTTAATCAGAAGGATATGCAAATTTACTGCCAACAAAGATGGCGGCCGGCAGCCAGACTGCTGAAGCGAACAGGAGGCTTGCTTGCTCCAGTGATGGAGGAAGTCAATGTTCCCCGCCTGCCGCTGCCAGCCTCTGAGCTCTAGTCTAAGAAACAATGTTGCAAATATAGAAGCTAAACAAAACCCAAAAACCTGCTTTCAGCCGGCAGCGGGCTCAGAGCTTAGAGCGGCAGTGATGGCAACAGAGTTTCAATTATAGAAGCTAAACAAAGCCCAGATATCTGCTTTCAGCAGCCGAGGCCTCAAGCTGGAGCCAGCCTCAGAGCTAAAGCCGGCTCTCAGCTCCATTGACAGCCATAGAAAGTAAATAAATCCCAGAATTAAAAAAAAGAAAAGAAAAAAAGGAGAGGCTGGAGCTTCAGTCACCTGCCAGCCTGAAAACGGCCCTCATCCCCTCATCCAGACTGGCCAGGCACCCCAGTGGTGACCACCACCCTGATCCAGGACACCCTTCAGGGCAAACCAGCTGGCCCCGACCCATGCACCAGGCCTCTATCCTATACTACAGGCAGGGCGGGACAGCATGAGCTACCATCCGGGCCCCGTGTGCAGCCCTGGGACCCCTATGTGCCACCTGAGTCCCCAACCGGGACCCCCGTGCCGCCTAAGCCCTGCACTGCTAAGCCCCGCCCCCAGCTGGAACCCTATGACTATTGGTGAGCAGGAAAGTGCCGCTGAGCCCTGGGTCACTGTGGTGATCCGGCCATTGGTAAGTAGAAAAGTGTGGCCTGTAAGCAGCCCCCAGCTGTGACTGATCAGGGAGCAGAAAAGCCCAGCCTGAGGGCAGCCCCCAGCTGGGCCTGCTCCCCCGTCGCCACGGCGATCCTGGAGCAGGAAAGCCTGGCTTGCAAGCAGCACCCCGATCCTGGCCATAGCTCAAGGGAGAGTACAGACTTCAAAAATACAACTAAAAGACGGAACAGACATCACCCAGAACCACAGGAATGCTGGCTGAGGAGAGACTCTTCAACTAGAAGGAAAGAGAACAGCAAACCGAGGCTCGGAGGAGGCGCAGTGTGGAAAATACAAAGGTACTGAGGTGCGCGTGGAGCGGGCTGGTGGCTGAGGGCGCGGTTGTCGTTTTCAATCAGGAGGGAGTCTCAGACTCTGAGCTCCAGATCCGGGCGAGTCTCTAGGGACTCAGACTCAGACGGGAGAAGCGGGATTGTCCGGCATCAGTTGGAATTTGAGGGCAGCTTTCTCTCCGAGGTTTGCAGCGGCTGCCAGGGTTCTGAGAAGCAGAGCCTCTAGGAACGGGACTGAGAGCAGCCATAACTGCTCCCTCCACCCGCCCTGTTGATCCCGCCCCGCCCAAGCCGTGTGCAGAGCCATTTGCCGGATCGCCTCAGGCAAAGGCTAGATTAGCACCTCCCCAGAGGACAGAAGTTTTCCACACAGCTGATTCTCACAGCCAGTCAGCCTGGTGGTCAAATCCCTCAGTATTAACTAAAAAAATCAAGGCTTAACTAGAATAAGACTGCGCACAAAGACCACAAGGGGGTCCACCAAGAAAGGATAAAAAATGTGGAGACAAAAAAACATGACAGAAATGGAGGATATGGAGCTAAAAAACGCAATTCTGAGGGCTTGCAATAAACTTGTGGAGAGCCTCACAAAAACTAATGAGACCCTCGATGCTATGATAAAGAAACTAGAAATTAAGCATACACGGACTGAAATAAAGAATATTATACCCAATAGCAGACCAGAGGAGCGCAAGAATCAAGCCAAAGATTTGAAATGCGAAGAAGCAAAAAACACCCAACCGGAAAAGCAAAATGAAAAAAGAATCCGAAAATACGAGGATAGTGTAAGGAGCCTCTGGGACAGCTTCAAGCACACTAATGTCAGAATTATTGGGGTGCCAGAAGATGAGAGACAGCAAGATATTGAAAACCTATTTGAAGAAATAATTGCAGAAAACTTCCCCCACCTGGTGAAAGAAATGGACTTACAGGTCCAAGAAGCACAGAGAACCCCAAACAAAAGGAATCCAAAGAGGACCACACCAAGACACATCATAATTAAAATGCCAAGAGCAAAAGACAAAGAGAGAATCTTAAAAGCAGCAAGAGAAAGAGACTCAATTACCTACAAGGGAATACCCATACGACTGTCAGCTGATTTCTCAACAGAAAGTTTGCAGGCCAGAAGGGAATGGCAAGAAATATTCAAAGTGCTGAATACCAAGAACCTACAACCAAGAGTACTGTATCCAGGAAAGCTATCATTCAGAAT
>NW_005871777.1:104447-105708 GCF_000147115.1 Myotis lucifugus | reverse complement strand
GGGAGAGGTCAGCTCCAGGTCAGTCTCCACTGGTCTGCTGCTGGGCAGCACAATCTCGTGCGATCTCAAGATGCCCTTGGAGCCCTGCATCTGCACTGCTATGACCATGGAGATGAGCTCCTTCTCCAGCTCCTTCACGACCACCAGCTTCTTTACAGTGAAGCTGCACAATCTGGGCACGCTGCTAGGTCTGGAGCAGTCCACCTCCCAGGTAGAGAAGAAGGTCATGGGCACTGGCGTGTTGGGCACAGTGGGCGAGCGGGCCAGGCCCACAGGTGGCGAGGAAGCTGCAGCTGCTTCCAGCGTACAGGTACTTGATGGTTTCTCCCCCTGTGGTGGGACAGAGGAGGGACATGATTGGTGGCAAGAGGTGGGGCACAAGTGATCGAAGGAGAGAGTAAATGACAAATAGTCACACGCTCATCTGTGACTAGCACAGGTAAGGCCTGCATGGTGGCCTTTCAAACTCAGAGACCTAAATTAACCACAGAGTTAGCCTGAAATTAAAACTTGTTACCTAAACGCAGTTTATGGTGTGTAGTCATGTGCTAGGCCCGTGTCTTCCCTGACAAAGGTCAATCTTTACCTTAACTGAGCCTGTCTGTTGTCTTTTGGCATCTGTGATAACATACCTTTGGAATGTTAAAGGAATTTCCCTTTTTCTCCTCACCTAGGAGCACAGGCACTGCTCTGTGCTCTACGGAGACCACACAGCTGCTCATTGCTATTGAGTTCATTGCTAACTCTCCTGTGTGCACCTGTATAAGAGAGGTATGTGTCTCTCATTTTACTTTTTATCTAATCCCAGAGATTTCCCTGCTTTGCTTTCTCCTGCCTCCCTAAGCAATGGATTTCATGTGACCCACATACATCTCCACTTTTGATTGTATGTATAAAAGCAGGTGCAATACTGCCATTCTTGGAGCACTACCTTAATACAGTGAGATTTTGTTTTCCGGCCACTGTTGACAGTTGGGCTCCAATAAACTCACAAAAATTCTGCACCGGGTTGAATGCTGCCTCCATGGATATTTACTTGGCTTACTAAGGCAGGATTCCAAAGGTCACACAGGACTGCCCTGCAGACACAGACCCGGTCTAGGATCCAGCAAAGTGCCCGTTGGGCCACCAGTTCCCTGTCAGTCAGGTGAATTTGGCTAAGTTGTCTCTTGAATCCAGAACCTTCCTTTGCTTGTGATAGAGAGTTCGACTTTAGTTAAGCTGTATTTTTAAATCCCAAGGTGGAACTAAGGTTAAGGGT
>NW_005871777.1:100734-104155 GCF_000147115.1 Myotis lucifugus | reverse complement strand
TCTCCTGATCCTCCCTATCCCGCATCACGTTTAATATGTTTTCTTTTTGTCTGTACGGTGGAGTACTAATTAAATACAATATTAAGTGCTTGATCTTTTTGGCGGCCCCCCGCCCAGGATTCGGTTCCAGGGGCCAGTCTTCTCCTCACTACCAGCACTTCACCTACCTTCTCCATATGTCCATCGGCTCTTGACCCTACCCACTACCCCATTTGGTTACTACCCTGCAGGTTCGGTTTTGATTTTGGAGATTTCTTG
Source organism: Myotis lucifugus (assembly GCF_000147115.1). NCBI lineage: Eukaryota > Metazoa > Chordata > Mammalia > Chiroptera > Vespertilionidae > Myotis > Myotis lucifugus. The sequence goes on along the minus strand of NW_005871777.1, from coordinate 103,897 downwards.
CCCCCACCTGGGAGGTGGATGAGCATAATGAGCTCAACCCAGAGCAGCACACTTCCACCCACTCCATAACATCCCTAGAAAACTTGCTCAGATTCTGCAAATATAAAATAACAACAATAACAATAAAAACAAACACACCTATAATTAACATGGGAAGTTGTGCCTGCAGGGCTGGGACCTCCCAGACCCCAGCCCTCATTAACCCCTGATAGGAAGCCTTTTCTTGCAAGTGCTTCACAGAAATGGGAAGAGTTAACTTGAAACAATCAACTGAAAAATGGCCAAGATAAATTAATTTTTTGCAGGAAAAAAAGAAAACTAGCAATATGCTGGCCCCAAAATGAAAATGATTGAATAGGAAGCATATCTTGATTTGGAAATTAGAAGCTTCTAAGGAGAAGCGCAGAAAATTCTTTTAAAAAATAAATTAATGAGAAATTGTAGAGACTATCTCTGAACTCTCCTGAAGTGAATAAATGCTAACACCCCATTCTCCCCTTCTGTAGCACGTCCACTACATCTTTTGCTCTCTGAGCTTCCTTGTCCAGACGTGTTCTTTCCCTTCCCTTCTTCCTTCCCCTTCTGTCTCCTCCACTACCCCTCCCTACTGACTTAAGGAAAATGAGAATAGGAATTCTACCAGCTCCCTTTGGAGAAGAGCTGCTCTCAGCCAGAAGGGAACCAGCAATTGTTCTCCATTTTCTCTATGGCCCTGATTGGCTCACAGAGAAATTTAACTGTTAGAACATGTAATCCTGGCTATTCTAACCTATTGCAATTAATATACTCCTGGTTTCTGGGAGCGAAAGGAAGAGAATTACTAAATAAGGTTGTAAGAAAACTCCTACTTTAGGAGTTTTCTTACACTTTAGGGGTTATAGGAAACTGAAATAGGATATAGGAAAAGTAAACAAACATAAGAAGCATAGGGTTGCTCCAAGGGTGTTTCCCCTTCTCACTGATAGTTTGGGAGAATTTGAAATTATCTTAAAAAGGGAAGCCACTAAGGCTCCTGTAGATACTGGGGCTATCTTATTTTTCTTAACCGCACCCACTAATTGCTTTCTCCATAGGACTAACCTTCTGTGCAAAATGTCTGCTTTTAATCAAACCTGTTTCCTTTCAACTAGGGGTTTTATGAACCCATATATATATAGTTTGCTAATCAAATCTTTCCCAATTCACCTGATAGTTGAGGGTTTTTTTTCTTTTATATGAAATCAGTGATGCCTACATATGCTTTTCCCAGATTAGTTATATATTTAGAATAAATGAACCAGATACTGAACCAAAAGGGAAAGTAATGATTTTAAAGGAACCTTCCAGGAGGAAACTAACCTTGAGACTGACCGAAGGTTTGGTAATCATCTTTTCTTTATTAGTATCTTCCACCAGAGCCTGAGAGATGGCTTCACAGGGTACCCACCCTACTCAGAATGTTTCCAGACAGCTCAGAGACATGCAGACATGTCTCTAACACTGGGCTTGCTCATAGGTCTCTCTATAGATGCGGAACAAGCCCACAGTGACTTGAGAGTCCTCTTTTGGGGTACATATTCATCAAATGGGAGAAACCTGACCCTGAGAAACTCAAGAAAGAAGCCAATCTTCTTTTGTTACACCACCTACCTGGTCCCAATATAAAGTGTGTAATAGAGAGGTTTGGCACCATTAATTTTAAGACAATCATGCAGCTAGAACCTGTTTTTCATTCCCAAGGGAGATGGACAGAGGTTTCATATACCTGAAAGCCTTTATACCTCTCAGAGGTGTGTGCTTTCTGGAAACTAGAAAAATGTTCCCAAATAGAAAGAAATATTCCAAAAATGGGCGAATGAATTTGTCAGTCCCTTGCCAACATTTGAGTGGCAACCCAGTCCCTGGGGTATTGAAAATGACTATCTTTGTTTTATGAATGAAGTTTTCAAGGGGTCAGAGGTTTGGCTGCAGAAGCAATTCAAAGCCCACCAAATCCTTTTACCTTCCCCAAACCACCCCCCTAATTCATTTCAGAAACTTATAGATAACTCGAGGCCCAGTGCACGACATTCGTGCACTGGGGGTGGAGGGGTCCCCTTAGATAGGCCTACGCCCTTTAGCAGTCTGGGAGTCCTCAGGGGCTGTCCAACTCATGGCTTAGGCCCGCCTCTCGCCTCCCTCCACCCCCCACCCCCCAGTTCACTGACCACAAGGGGCAGCTCCAGCATTGAGTGTCTGCCCCCTTGTGGTCAGTGTGCATCATATTGACTGTTCTGCCATTAGGTCGATTTGCATATTACCCCTTCTCGTTATATAGGATTAGCTTCATGCAACCAAAGTCCCAGAACCTTTGAAGTGAAAATACCTGAGTTCATTTTTTAAAATAAAAATACAAATCTCTGGAAGGTATGTCTGATTCCAATAGAAAAAAAAAAATACCTCACCCACCAACACAAATCACTTTAGCTTATTTCTACTATTTCTTTCTAACCTAGTAAATTTTAATGAAAGTTATTGAATATCTAGATATTTTGAAATAACATGAAATACTGAAACATTGATTGCTAGACAAGTTCACCTGCTTTTGGGTTTTTTATTTTTTATTTTATTTTTTTTTTAAAAATATATTTTATTGATTTTTTACAGAGAGGAAAGGAGAGAGATAGAGAGTTAGAAACATCGATGAGAGAGAAACATCGATCAGCTGCCTCCTGCACATCTCCCACTGGGGATGTGCCCGCAACCCAGGTACATGCCCTCGACCGGAATCGAACCTGGGACCCTTCAGTCCGCAGGCCGATGCTCTATCCACTGAGCCAAACCGGTTTTGGCTGCTTTTGGGTTTTTTAATACAGAAGGTTTATAAAATGGATTTGCAACTGTTGATATAATGACTTGTGTTTTGTTGAAGGTGTGTTTCTTGGAAGTGAGAGTGTGATTAAAATATGTTCATCAATGTCAATCTAAGTAAATCTGGTTGTTCACTTTTGTGTTTATCATTGGGGAAATTAAAGCTCCTAAGAGTTAAAAGTTCCAGTTAAGTTGGAGAAATTATATAGTTGTGATAATAAAAGGCTTGAGGTAGGGAGAGTCATAGTTGAAGGAAAAGGACAAATGTAAGTTTCTCTAAGGAGAGTTATTTCTGAATGGGTAAGAAGGTTCGTGAACGTTGAGAAAAGGGTTT
>NW_005871777.1:92434-99613 GCF_000147115.1 Myotis lucifugus | reverse complement strand
GCAAACATTGGGAAGTTTTTGTTGTTGTTGTTGTTGTTTTAAATATGTTTTATTGATTTTTTTACAGAGAGGAAGGAAGAGGGATAGAGAGTTAGAAACATCAATGAAAGAGAAACATCTATCAGTTGCCTCCTGCACACCCCCTTCTGGGGATGTGCCTGCAACCAAGGTACATGCCCTTGACCGGGATCGAACCTGGGACCCTTAAGTCCACAGGCCGACGCTCTATCCACTGAGCAAAACCAGTTACGGCAAACATTGGAAGTTTATGAATTATTTCCAATGCTCAATACAAGAAGCCATGGACAATGTTTTAAAATCTTACATATTATTTGTTCTTCTATAATTGAAATTATGTATTGAATCTAAATATACATATACTTATATACATTTTATATTATTCTCTCATTTTACAGTAATTATTATTTTCCAAAAATCATTGTCTTAAAATGTTAAAGCTTACTAAACAAGCAAAGTTTTATCAATTGCATTATAATCAAATCTATAACCATGCCACTTTGTTTTGTCATTCATAGACAGTTATTGTTTTACTCTACTGCATTTTCAAATATGTTACATCTTTAGAAAAATCCCTGAAAAAAACTCTGAGTTACTGTAAATTAAGGTTTCTAAGCAGGTCACATTTTTGAACTGAATGAAGAAATACAGAACTCTAAGGAATAACTGAATTCATGAAAATACTGGCAAATAATCAGGATAAACCAAAAAAATGGGTCTGGGACTTAATGAAGTGAAGATGATTATTGCTGTTATGACTCTGTTTAAAATACTGCTGATTTTTAAAATTTTTGTTTTCAAAATATAAGGAAAACTAGAAGCAGACATTCTACATTACTATCAATGACTCACTAAGAAGGTTATCGGGACTGATAAATTAGTGACATTCATTTCACAGTACTCCCAAGAGACAAAGACTTCAAAGGCCAAAACTTATAACCAGGAGATTTTTGTTTATTGAAACACATTCATTAAAGACTCTCTCCAACGTGTTAAAAAGGACCTTACCTTATCAGAGGCCTAACCACAGATGGACATCTGTCTCTGACACTGGCCTCCATCCACCATGAACATTGAAGACTTTTCAAGGAGGAGAAACCACTGGCCATGGGGGCCGACAGCTTCCCCAAGAAGTCAGCAAGGCCTGGATGCTCACAAATTACTGCTGCTCAAACCTTGTTCTTACATCACTTCATTGTTATTGATTAAATGTACATCAGATGATTTTATATTGTTATTACCCTCCTTATGGTTTTCTAATGGAAACAATATCTATCTCCCCAGGCCCCTCCCTTATTAAATATAAAAAATTGAATTTGGATACCTGCAAATTATTTCCAAAAATTGTAATTGTAATTGTAGTGACTAGACAATTACATTCTGATGTTCAATTATGATAAGGAAAGAGTGGAGAGTCTTAATTCATCTGGCCAAACATAGCATAAGTAAAAGGGACAGTGGATGAAGAAGGAAAACATATCATTAGCTTAATAAACAATTATGATAATACATGGAAAGTGATTTTTGGTTGGTTGGGATGCTTAGTCCCCTCAGTCTAGCACTAGACATGTTTTATTCCTAAACGGTGTTACTGCTTTAATGCTGTTGCTTTTGTTCCTGGTATGTAAATGTTATACTAGATGCAAAATACCAAAATGTAAGACAAGCAGCAAGAGGACTCTGCACATGGTAGCTCAAAATATAAATTTGATACAGAATATTTTTTAACAAGGACATGTAGGATCTCATGGCCTCCCATTCTCCTGTCTTTTTATTTTGAATAGTAATTCCACCTTGAATGCCATTTAAGGTTATAGTCTTGCTCATCCCCAATGGCCCATTGTTTAGCAAGACAAAATACTAACACTGATCATCAATGCATAATTTGTATTAATTTATGAACAAAAGGCATATGTATGGACGAAAAAAGGGGCCCCATGCTAACCTGACTAGCTCAGGGAAGTCCTGCGTGGAGGCCTTGCAAACTCAGAGACCTTAAGTAACTACAAAGGATGGTCTGAAATTAAACACTAACTGAAAGGAGCTTATGGTGGGTAGTCATGTCCTAGTCTGGCATCTTCCCTGACAAAGGTCAATCTTTACTGTAACTGGGCCTGTACACTGCCTTTTTGCATCTCTGATAACACACCTTTAAATTATCAAAGGAATTTTCCTTATTTTGGACAACACAAGCACAGGCACCGCTCTGTGCTCTATGGAGAACACAAATCCCCTCATTGTTATTGAGTTCATTGTTGACTTGAAACTATCCTACGTCCACCATTGTAAGAGAAGTATGTGCCTATCATTTTACCATTTATCCAATCACAGAACTTTCCCCACTTTGCTTTCTCCTCTCTCCCTAATCTATCACCCATGGATTTCATGGAACCCACATAAGTCTGCACTTTGCTTGTACCTTATAAAAGAAGATGCAAAATTGTCATTCTCCGGAGCATTCTCTCAAACCATTGAGATTTTGCTCGCCCACAATTGACACTTTGGTTCAAAAAAAAACCACACAATACTTTTTCACAGCTTTGAAAGTTTGTCACATTGATAAGAGAAAAGGTTCCTGGCAGGAAAAGTAGAATTGCAGGTGAGGAATAGGAAACACATTAGTATCTTTGGTCATTTCTTAGCAGAGGACGGACAGCACATGCTTGTATTAACAGTGTCACCCGTGTGGTTTCTGACAGAACATCCTAATGTAAGATGATACACAGAGCCTTTTCCTGGGGTGGAGGGTCTGGATATTAGGACATGTGGTATGTCCAGGGTGGCACCGTTGTCGTGGCAACAGAGGTTATCAAATCCAGGTCCCACAGCAGTGAAGAGATGGATCGCCAGCCCTGATAACAGGTCCCCATCTTGGTATGTTGTGCAGCCCAGGGAGACCCTAGCTCCTGATCTGCAGGAGACGGGGACACAGATTCCTTTGAAAACTGAATGCTAGGAGGGATCTCAGGGGAGTAGCAGGGATCCTTCTGGAACCCAGGTCCCGTTGACTTCCTGGGGTTCTGGAGTTTGGGTCCACTGGGCCCCTACACTCACCCTGAGGTCATGCTGCATACTTGTGGGTGTATCAGGTATCTCTGCCTCCTGCAGGGGCATGGAGTTGAGGACCCCATCTGTCAGCTCCGGTCCAGCCTCCTGTGCAGAGCTCTGTAAAGACAGTTCCCAGTCACCAGGGGAAAGCCTCAGAGCCCTGTTTTTGTAGGTTCTCTGTCACACGCACACTGTGTGATCTGCTGAGACCTCCACTGGAGGAAAAGGTGGGACAGTCTGAGGGCTAGGACTCCCATTGGCACAGATAAGGGACCCCTCTGGAAGCAAATCTCCACCTGCCTGCCCTATCCTGGAGTGTGATCACAGCAGGACCTCTAGGTGATCCACTGCCCTGAAATCTGTTCCTGCCCCGCGGTTCTCCCTTCAGGTCCCTCTTCCCACCACGTGAAGGGGAGGGATGTGGGCTGTACAGGGATGGCCCACAGAGGAGGCTGGCCTGGTGTAAAGGGTCTGACCCAGGCCACCTTCTCTTACCTGAGGGGATCTTCTTGAAAACGGCCAGAGATGTCGGGCACGCGTGTTGAACCGTCTACAGAATCTGGAACAACGCTCCCTGCAGGGTCTCCGGGAACCAGAGCCCCGATAACTGGGAACACAACAAGAGAACATGTTGAACTGTCAACTGTCTCTTGCCAAGTGAGTGGCGGTTGGGCAGTTGCTAGAAAGTGGGTACCTGGTTACGGGGTTCCGAGTTCTATTAGGAAGTGACCTCACTTCCTGGGATTGCCTCCCCTGACTCCCCTCACCTAATAACAGCTATAGACAGTGCTGTGGGCTGCTGACTGCTTACCCACCTTCTCCATGGAACACCAACAGTGTACACAGTGACACCAACACACGCTCTCCACAGCCCCCTAGAAAGTCTGGGCGCAGTCAGGGTCTGAGAGTTGAGGAGACAGACCTGGGTTCAGATTCAACCACTCATTCTTACCTCTTCTTGATCCTGGACAAGTCATTGTTCCTGTTAGGGCCTGTCTCTCCTGCCTGCACAATGGATTATTGCAGCATGTGCTTCTTAGCGATGTTCAGGCTCATGTGGGTAGTAGCTATAAAGTAGGAGGAGAAATGTCACTTATCAGTAGTGCCTCCAACCTCCTTTTTCTTCCTATTGTCACCTGTGTCTCCTTGTCTTCTAATCCCAGCCAAAGTCATTAGATCTAGAGTGAGTGTGTGTGTGTGTGTGTGTGTGTGTGTGTGTGTGTGTATCCCAGAACTAAGCACCCTCTTGGTCCCCGGATACTGAGGAATAGGCAATCTGTCAGGATTTGTAAATTTGGAGACCAACTCTGTAGGAGAGTGTGGAGCCTTGGCCTGGTGCCTGAACCTTCCTGAACTCTGGACTCTGAATGTAGTGGACATTGGTACATTGGGCAGCATCTGCCGCTCTACTGAGGTCAGTTTCCCAATTTTCCACTGAGGTTGGGTTCAGAACTGCATACTAGGAAGCCTGAGCTCAGAAGACAGGGGCCCAGCTCCCTCCACCTGGTGGGTTGTGGACAGAGGTGCATAGCTGTGGGTTCCAAAGCTGAGCTCCTTTTCAATACTGAGGAAATGACCATCTTGCCTGGTGAGATACATATATTCTAGCTGGAAGGTAACAGGTTTGGATTAAAAAACAGACATTGGTTAAATATTCCTGCCATTTGTACAGAAGCTTTACTCTGAAGGAGAAGACAATTAGCTGGATGTGGTTAGGAACAAATAAAGGAGCTCCAGTATCTACAGGGGTCTTCATGGCTTCCCTTTCTGTGATAATTTCACCTGCTCCCAAACTATCAGTGAGAAGGGGAAACACCCTTGGGTCAACCTTATGCTTGTTTTTCTTGGTTTTCTTTTCCTAAATCCTATTTCTGTTTCCTATAATCCTAACAGTGGACGGACTTCTTTACAGGAATTTTCTTGCAAACCTTTTTTTAATAATTGTGTTACATTTTCTTGCAGAAACCAGGAGGTATATTAATTGGCATAGATTAGAATAGCCAGGATTACATGTTCTAACAGTTAAATGCCTTTGTGATCCCAGCAGGTCATAGAGAAAACAAGGAACAATTGCTGGTTCCTCCCTGGCTGAGAACAGCTTTTCTCCAAAGGGAGCTGGTAGAATTCCTGTTCTCATTTTTCCTTAAGTCAGTAGGGAGTGCTAGTGGAGGGGACTGAAGGGGAAAGGGTGAAGGATATAGTGGGGGAGCTAGGAAGGGGGGAGATGGGGTGTTGGCATTTAATAGCTTCAGAAGAGTTCAGGGTCAGTCCCTAAAATTTCTAATCCCTTTCTTTTTTTTAAAGAATTTATTTGTGCTTCCCCTTAGAATCTCATTTCCAAATCAAGATATGCTTCCATTCATTCATTCAGTTTAATGTTAGAGCTGGCATTTTTCTAATTTTTATCACATTCCACAAAGGTGATTTAGGCACGCAAAGACACCTGCGTTTTGATCAGTTTTAGGTGGATATCTTCTGTATAACATGCCGGAGAACGCCATACAGGTCTGTGGCAAACAAGGAGGCCTCACACATCCTTCGCTCCTCCCCATCCGTGAGTGGAGGTGTGTCCTCCCCCAGCCAGGGCGATGGCACCAAGCTGATGGAGCGGCAGGTGCATTACTGGATGGCAGTCCAGCCCACAGACAGGAAGAGAGACACAGAGAAAAAAGACCTGCCTCCCGCCAACAACACATTCAAGTGCGCCTTCCACTCTCTCCAGGTCAGCAGGCTACCCAGCAGTGGTGAGGCTGCAGCAACACCCACTATGTCCATGATGGTGGCACCAAGGAGAAGATGAAGAAAGCACTGGTTTTGCCCAAGAAAACCAAGGACAAGGTCATGGAGTCCAAAAGCCAGTGTGCATGGAGAGCACAAGCCTCCTGGTCTGCAGGGCCAAACACCAGCAGAACATGCTGCGGGTCCTCATCAAAGGTGTGGTGTGGAATGACATGAAGTTCTTCCAGCTGGCAGCCCAGGATGGCGGAACGACCAGTGGAATGACTGGTTGCTATGACATGACCATCAGGAGCTGCCCCCAGACAACAGGCCTCAGGCCAGCCAAGGCAGGCCAGCAGGGGCCCCCTGACAGAGGGAGGTGACTGTCAGCAATGGGGGGAAGGGGAGCGGGGCGGGGGGGAGAGGAGTGCAGGACTGGTGAGCTGGCAGAGCCAGGCCGGCCATGGTGGGTACCAGCAGAGGCCCCTCAATCACCCTGCCGGTTGCCCCAGAGATCGGCCCTGATCACTGGTCAGGCCTAGGGACCCTACCCATGCATGAATTTTGTGCACCAGGCCTCTAGAATATACATAATTTGGCTAAGTCCAAAGAGCATTAAGAATCACCATAAAAAACAAACAAAAATATTTTTTAAAAATCACCATAGCAGAACCTATAACATATGCCTCTCATTCTGAAGCTTGAACTGATCACATTTTGAATAACATTTGCTCAGCTGGGACACAGGGGGAAAAGCATGCTGTGTCAAAATATATCCCTGAGGGTTTAAGAACATGAATCTGGCTCTTCAGACCAATGTTATGCCCAGATTTCAAAATCCCCAAAGACAGACCACCAGGGAGCCGAGTCCGATGCAAAAGCAAAGAGTCATTTATTCAAACTAGCTAGTTTGGTCCCTCTGCCTCCCTCACTGACACAGTGGAGTGACAGGAAGCAAGAGAGCCCGGAGTCTTGGGAGAACAAAGAATTTATAGGGCTTGGGTCAGGGGGTGGGGGCTCACTCGGACCACTGATTTGGCCGATTCCGGTTGGCTGAATGAGGGCCGGGGGCTAATGACGCAAGGGCAGGGTGCAGCTAGGGTCTGGTTACACAAAGACAGGAGGTGGCTAGCATACTCTTGGCCTTGGGCTAGTTTCCTTGCGTTCCTATTGGCTGAGATAAGGGCTGGCTGAGCAACTGATACATTCTATGGCTTTTGCTTTAAGAGGAGTTAGGAACACGGTTATCAGCCCTGTTCTGTCCTTTCACCAGCATCATTGGGTGGGAATGGACCACTGGAAATATTTGCTAGAATAGATAGCAAAGAGACACCTGGAATAAGTGGATTCCAAAACCGTATCAATGTCAATTCCATAAAGAACATTAGCCTTTTT
>NW_005871777.1:89475-92334 GCF_000147115.1 Myotis lucifugus | reverse complement strand
AAATATATGTAGAATAAATTGTGATCACCTGTGTTACTACTAAATCTTAAAATGCTGCCAATGCATGTGTGTCTTTAAATAGAACATTAGGGTGACAGTTGGGAGACGGTTGAACTCCTGATTCCATCCCAGTTTTCCCTTCCCCAGAGCTACTTACTATCATCCACTCTGTGCTTGTCCTTAAGTGGGTTTCTATAATTTTACTAGAAAGTCGTGTACTCACAAAATATCCTCAGGGTTGTTTTTGTATTTTTGAAATTTTATTTCAATAGCATCATTCAGAATGTATCCTGAAACTTGCTATTTCACTCAAATCGCGCTTTTGCTACACATACTCCAGTCCATTATTTTACCGCTTTAATAGGTATTTACTATGATTACTTTATTCTCCTCTTGAAGGACATTTAGGTTATCTCTAGTTTTCCACCATCATAAACAACGCTGAAATGGACTTTCTGGAATCCTTCATGGGCACGTGAATGAAGCTTCTCTAGAGAATGCTGCTAAGAATGAGTTTCTAGCAGGAAGGCCATGCACATCTTAGGTCTCACTAGTGGGTGCAACTTCACTGGCTGGTTCAGCCATCCCCCCTCCCAGCTGCTGTGGATGTTGGCTGCTCATGGCCTCTGAGGGCCCTTTCCCTGTCCAGAGGGGGTAGGTGCTCCCCCTCCACTGCCCTGGGATGTAGGCTCAGCCAGAGGCCAGTAATGACTGGCACTGGGTACACAAGCCTGGCTCCTGACCTCCAATGGGACTCACTCAGTGGGTACATTTCCTCTTCCAGATCCCCTCTCAAGCCCAGGCTGAACGTAATGTGCTGAGTCCACATCTCTGCTCACCTCCCTCCATCTTCTTCTTCTGAGGTCCCTCCTTCACGAAACTCTGTCCCAGTTCCCAGGAGTCACTGCTTCCAGGGAACCTGGCCCAAGGTGACTAATATTGTCAAATTCTCTGCAAAAGGGCTGCACCCATGTCCACAGTTAGGAGGGGCTTGAAGGCTGAGAAAGAGAAAGCCCTTCCAAGAGATGAGGTGGGGGAGGGGGAGAAGGCAAAGACTCTGAGATGAAAGAGCTTTGTGAATTCAGCAAACTGAATGAAAGCCAGTGTGGCTGAAGTATGGGGAGCAGAAGAAAGAGAAGGATAGTGGTTGAGGTCTGAGATGTATGTACGAGCTGACAAGTAGACCTCATAGGCTGGTTTCCATTTTTTTCTAATTGTAATAGGAAGTTTTTGAAATGCTTTAAGCAAAAAAATGGTAGGGTTCAATTGAGACTAAGAAAATTCGTCTGTGTGTAGAGAGAATGGTTTGGAAGAAGATAAGAGAAGCAGGGATTTGAGTATCCACACAGCACAACACTATGTGAGTCTATAAAACACACAGGCAGACAAAGACATAAATTCTTCAAGTACACGTGCCAATTTGAAGTGGCTACTATGTGGAGGGAGAGGAAGGAAATGGAGATTAGCGGTAATAAGAGACAATAAAACCTGGAAGTTGTCTTGCAAGGAATGGTGGTGACGAGGTGCCATGAATTGAGGCATGTGATTTACAGAGCCCTGAACCAAGAAAACAAAAATCAAAACAACAGCTACCACCCACCTCCCTACCCATTATTTTCCTTCGCCCTATGGAGACCCGTGTCTGCGATGGGGAACAGGTTTTCTGAGAGACTTTCCAAATAATCCAAACTATTACCCACTAAGTGGGTGGAACTGGATGGCAGAGGCCTTCCTAGTGATTAATGCAGCATCTGAGTCAAGGAACCTGGAGGGAAGAGGAAGCAGAGCCTCCCTGCAGACTCATTAGTAAGGACACAGATGGGAGCCCTGAGGCAGTCTCATGCCTGACCTGGTGGGTGCTCCTGATGCTCCCTCTCAGCCTAGTTCCTCCTTTCCCTGGGACTCCATGGTGCCTGGTCTTATCTCTGGGATCAGAGACAATCCAGGTTAACACGTCTTGTTATTTCCCCTTTGTACAAGTTTATGACCTGGTCCCAGGAGATCAGGGACCAAACTTCCTCCATGTCTGGTAGCTCTGTGCCTAGGTGCCCAGGGCAGGAGTAGACACACATTAGGTATCAATAAATGCCTGTGGATCAAAAGTGATCGCTTGTATCCTTGATTGGGGACAAGGACCTTGAGATTTCCCTGGACATTTTTCTTCAAGTGCCCAGAGAAGCACATGGCATACTCTGCAAATGCATTTGTCAGTTGGTGTTCAAAGAGTTTGCTGAGGTAGTTTCTTTGTTTTCCTGTCTCGCCCTGAGAGACAAAATCCTGGTGGATAGAATAGAGTGGATGCTGGCTTTATCCAAAGGCCTGCTTCTCTGAGGCGCTCTAGAGCCATATTCTCAGACACTGTTCAGGGAAATCCAACACCCAATGTTACTTACTGAGCAAGCTCATTGGGGGTAGTAGTTTCTTAGTGATTCATATCTGAGTGAGGAGCTTGGAGGAAGCCAATCCTTGCTGGAGGCTTAGCCACATGATCTCCCTTTAGGCACATAGTACTCAATGGAAGGGCGAGAGCTAGGCCCTCCATCTTGCCCCAGGGGAAGGGCTACGCCCTCCATCTTGCCTCAGGGTAAGGGCTATGCCCTCCATCTTACCTGTGGCTACGTGCTTGGCAAGGAGCTTCTTCCAGGAAGTCTAAGCCTCTGCTAGCCACACCCAGGAACAAGACACTGACTTGCTCCTGGCCAATCGGCAGAGCACAGTCTTTTCTGCCTCCCCTTACTGCGAACCTCCCCTATAAAACCGGTCTCCACACAGAGTTATCTCTCTCTGGCTTCCTGTCGCTGCGTCAGCAAGGTGGGGGAGCCGAGCTAGCTCGAATAAAGACTCTTATGCTTTTGCATC
>NW_005871777.1:65480-88565 GCF_000147115.1 Myotis lucifugus | reverse complement strand
AGGAGTTGGACCAGACCCGCTCTGTGCCTGGCCAGGACCCGCACCTGACTTGCGCGCCAGGCCCCCTCTGACCCCCAGCATGTGTCCGCTCTGCCTTGGGCAGCCCCACTGTGTCTGTCTCCGTCTCTGCTCCCTGCCTCACCTGTGCACGCAACCTTCTCCAATCTGGTCATGACCCATTAAAGCATCCTGTCCTAATTTGCATATATGTAAATTTTAGAATAATTCAGGAGAGTATGTGCCTTTGCAATATTTTATGTTTCTATCCAGAAATGAGTAAGTCCATGCATTTATGATTAAATGGAGAAATAGAGCGTTGGAAGGCCCTGGGCAGTTTCTGTTAACATCTTACTGTTTTAGATTATTTTGTTGATGTTACACATTGTATTTCCACCTGATGATTGTTTACATACATATGTATTTATAATAGTAATGGGCAATATATATTGAGTGCCTACCACATGCCAACTCTTTATGTTAAGCACTTTATTATTCAGTTTTATCCTTGCAACTCATTTTTCATGTGAAAAGAACAAGACTTAAAGAACTCAGCTAAAATGCCTAAGGTTTTAATGCAAGTGGCAATGCCATTCTTATCACTAAAAATTTTTTGTCAATCCTCACTCAAGGATAAGTTTCTCTTGCCCAGACCAGGGCCAAGGATCTAGCCTGAAACTGAGGTATGTACCTTGACTGAAATCAAAACCAAGACCTTTCAGTCCACTGGTTCCCAACTCTTACAGGCTAACAGCTCTGTCTCTTTCTCTCACTCACAGGCTGCTCTAATTTCATTGAAAACATCCAGAATTTTCTTCTGGTCACTAGTATGAATAATCTTATTAAACTCACTGAAGTCACATGTCCACATACAACCATCATCACTGGTCTGGCCAGTTAGATGTGCTGATACCTCCACTCTGGGGCCCTGAATAACAGCCCCCAGAAACGGCTGGATGTGAAAATTGGCAGCTGCTAGAAAGGGGGAAACGGAAGTCATGTCCCCACAGGCCATTGTCACAGAAATATTTGACTTCTGGTTGCCACTCTGACATAGAAGAGCTTGGAAGTCCTTACTTCCATCCTTACAAGAAAAACAAAAAAAAAGATGAACAATCTGAAAAACAGGAACTCTTTTTCAATCCATCTGAAATTAACTATGACAATGAAATTAACCTTTGCTGCTACAAACCATGGAGATTTAGGGCTCTGTTAGAACAATACAACCTAGCCTTCTTCCTGATAAGACGGAAAACATCTTTTCCACTCAAAGTGAGAGACAAAAATAAAGAGCATGATAAGAGAAGACAGATTCGACCACATCAAAATGCAATGCGTCTATTTGGCAAAACACACATCAAACGGAGACAAATGGCAAGCTAGAGAAACCATTTGCAAATTACATGGCAAAAAGCTGATATCCATGACAATTCAAATTTGCTAATAATCCAATGGAAAAGAGGGCAAAAGGTCTCAAACTGAAATTCCAAAAGAAGGAATAGGCCAAAGTATGCGAAAGATACCCAACTGCAGTTTAAACCAGAATGAAAAATTGAAATGAAAATATTGCTCTTTCTCGACCTGGACAGGGTGCCTCATCAGTTGGTTGGAGAGTCACCTATACACCAAAAGGTTGCAGGTTTGATTCCCGGTCAGGACACATACCTCCGATGTGGGTTCTGAAAATGTTGTGGAACTGGAGAGTGTTTGTGATGCTATGGAACAGTTGCGAAAAATTGTGAATATACTCGATGTTGGAATTTATACTTTGAAGGATCATAGAGTTAAAATTTATATAATTTAAATTTGTTTTTAATATAATATTATTAAATTTTATTTTAAAAAACATTTTATTTTACTCAATAGTGTAAGAAAAATACCCTAAACTTCTAAGTATGTGCAAGATAAGCACAAAAATTTGTTAAATTGCTATTACTGGGGAGGGGAAGTCCTCTCTGCCGGGGCAGCTGACACAGGCTGCCTCCCAGGACCTGGGACCACAGGCCTCCCAGGAGCTGAGGCGAGTGGCTCACAAGATGCAGGTGGGTCCACATCTGGAAGCTCAGTGACAGCTGTGCCTGGAGCCTGCTCTGGCTCAGGAGAGGGCACCAGAGTTGGCGTTTCCTCTTCAGGTGTTTCTTCATCTTGCTCTGGAGCTGCTTCTGTAGATCCAGGAAGAGAACATGTTACCACCATGACTGCCCTTTGTGTGCCTTCCAAGGAAGGAACCTCCCATCTCCATCACTGAAGTCCCAGTTCAAGCCCCCACCCCAGGAAGTCCCCCAGACTGCAGTCCACTGGGCACTGACCTGAGGGGCTCTGTGCTCCTGCCTAAGCCCAGCCTCTGGAAGCTCTTCTCTGAGTGGCCCAGCCACCTGCCCTCCCCATCACACACCACCCACTCCTCCTCCTCCTGTGTCTCCGCCTCAGTGAGCTCAGGTGCTCCAGCTGTGAGTGGAGATACTAGGTCTGGGTTGGCAGGACTGGGACTGGAAAGGTGAGTCTATGGAGGCCAAAAGAATGATCAGGTTGGGAAATTCTGGCAGCTAATAAAAATCTTCAGACGTGACCGGTTTGGCTCAGTGGATAGAGCATTGGCCTACGGACTGAAGTGGCCTGGGTTCAATTCCGGACAAGGGCATGTACCTTGGTTGCAGGCACATCCCCAGTAGGGGTTGTGTAGGAGGCAACTGATCAATGTTTCTCTCTCATTGATGTTTCTAACTCTCTGTCCCTCTCCCTTCCTCTCTGTAAAAAATCAATAAAATATATTTTTTTAAAAATCTTCAGGGTCAAGCTAGATGCCCAAGATATAGGAGATGGCCCTGGGAGAGAGAAAGACAGAGCAGGGTCTGAGTCCTGGCCTTTCTTTCCACATGGCCCTCCCAGAGCACCACTCAGAGAGCCTGGGGTCCTGTGCCTGCTGCTCCTGCCCATCCAGAAGCCAGACCTACTCCTTATACACCTTCAACCTGGCAGTCCTGGCAGAGACGTGCGTAGTAACCCAAGAGGGGCTGGCAGAAAGCCCTCCTAACTGACAGCTCTGGATCAATGAGGGAACCGCCTGTCCCCTTCCTCAGGGGAACCTGACATGCTCTCTCAGTGTCCCTGTCCCCTCCCACGACCCTCCCCCCGAAATGTCACCTCCATGAGGACAGGGAGGGCTGGTGTCCACTCTATTCATGTCACTCATTGGCACACAGTAGGTGCTCCAGGAATAGCTGACCAGTGAATGAACGAAAAAAATCCATCTGTACATCTGGCTGCCCAGAGACCACCTAACACCTCAAACTTTGGCTCCTGCACCTACGTGCTGCCTAATTCACTAGCTGCCCTGTGGGGTTCTTCTCCTCTAATTGACAGTTAACTCCCATGGGTAGAGAGCAACAACCAAGCTCCCCATGACGAGGTTCTACCAGATTAGTGAGCAAGGTCCCTGGATAGGGGTGCAGACTGGGCTGGGATTAGAAGCAGAAGGGTATGAATTTTCTGAGGGGCTCACTCTGTCCCCACTCACCCTCACCACCCATGTCCACATGCACAGCTCTCTGAGTCCTGCCCTTATTCCTAGAAGGAGCCCTCAGACCTCTGCCCTCTTGCAGAAATCCCACCATGAGTGAGATCCAGGGTTCTGCCAGCATCTTGAATTCAGGCCCCATATTCCTCTCACAGCTCTGATCCAAACTCAAATCACACTTTCTGCTGGAACAGAGGTTCACTGTCCCCTTCACAATATGGGAAGATGCAGCCATAGGTAGAGACCACCAGGAGGATGTCACATCGGCTGTCCCTTCGACACTACCTGCCTGTGCAGCCTAGTGTGACTGAATCGCTCCCGACTAGAAGGAAGCTCTGGAGTGCAGGCTTGGGGTCTGCTCTGAGCACTGGATTATGGTCAGTGCTTAGAGATGTGTCTGTACCCGGCAGGGCTTCTCATATATTTGCTGAGTGAATGGGCCCAAACCAGCCCATCTCAGACAGCTGGGTGAGTATGAACACCACCGCTCAACCCTGGGGTTTCTGATCTGGCTTCACACAGGACTGGGATCCATAACGGAATCTCCAATCTCTTTATCTAATGAGAAAACTGCTTAGCCCTGAGCCCTGAGGAGAATCACAAACTTAGCAGAGACTTTTTCAACAGGAAGAAAAATGACCAATTGGCTGAAACACAGCGCCTCCAGCAAACCTCCCCACTGTCCAGGCACTCAGAGGCACCCCACTGAGACCCTACAATAACCCTGTTGAGCCTCACTTTCTGGGGAACAATCACTTAGAGACATACAGTGACCTGAAGATTCAACTTTCTCGTTGGCATCTTGTTGCCTGGTCATGAGTGACGATCTTACTACACTTTGGCGCTGCTTATGGGGCTCCTCAAATTCAAAGTCCTCCTTCTCTTGGTCCAGCTCATGCCCGGGATCATAGCTGCCCTGCTGATCCGAGAATATGTCAAACTCCATCTCTGAGTAATGAACCAGGGACTTGGACTTGGGGCCAGCCTTCTGGCTGCTGTCCTTGGGGTCGATGGGCTGGCTGGACAAGGAGGAGATGTTGACATCATCCCCGTGGCCAGAGGCCTCCCTGATGGTGCTATGGAGGCTCAGCATCGGGCCACCCTCGAGGGGTCGCTGAATCACCTCAGCCATGTCGATGGTGCCCATGGCGAGTGTCCGGTAACCCAGGATGGTCTGGTTGTTAAGGCGCAGCTTCTGCTGCAGCATGGTCTGTAAGTTGTTGCCTTTTCTCTTGAGAGAGTGAGGGTACTGCAGGGAGGTCAGCTCCAGGTCGGTCTTCACCTGACCACTAGGGGGCAGCAGAATCTCATGAGACCTCAAGATGTTTTTGGAGCCCTGTATTTTTATACTGATCACCACAGCGCTGAGCTCCTTCTCCAGCTTCCTGTAGATGAGCAGCTTGGTTAAGGTGAGGCTACACAGCCTGGGCAGGCAGGTGTGGCTGGAGCATTCCACTTCCCAGGTGGAAAACAAGTTCATGGGCACCTGTGTGTTCAGTGTGGCGGGCATGCTGTCCAGGCCCGCGGGTGCCGAGATGGGGGTCTGATTTCTATCCTGTGTTGGGAGAGGGGGCACATGCCATCAGAGGCAGCTCATAAACTGCCAGGTGGGTTGGGGGCTGCAGCTCAGACCGAACCCCAAGCACTCAGTGATTGGTGGCAAGAAATGGGTGTGATTCCAGGGACCACATGCTAACCTGGCGGCCTTGCAAACTCAGAGACCTAAAGTAACTGAAAAGGACTCTGAAATTAAAGTGTTGTTTGGCTTTTTTTTTTTTAACTAAAAACAGCTTATGGTGGGTAGTGGTGTCCTAGGCTGTCATCTTCCCTGAAAAAGGTCAGTCTTTATCTTAACTGAGCCTGTCTATTGTCTTTTTGCATCTATAACAACATATTTCTGGAATGTCAAAGAAATTTTCCTCTTTATTCAGACCCTCAGAGCACAGGCACCGCTCTGCTCTCTGCAGAGACCACACATCCCTCATTGTTACTGAGTTCACTGTTAACTGTCCCGCACACACCTCGGTGAAAGACCTGCGTGTCTATCATTTTACCTCTTGTCCAGGCCCAGAGACCTCCCTGCTGTGCTTTCTCCTGCTTCCCTCGTCCATCAACAATGGATTTCATGGGACCCACACAAGTCTCCACTTTTGATTGTGATGTATACAATGAGGTGCAAAGCTGCCATTCTCCGGAGCGTTATTATCTCCTTCGGTTGAGATTTTGCTTCACCGCAATTGTCTACATTTTGACTCAATAAACTCAGAAAAATTCTGCACAGGTTTCCATGTTTTCTACATGGACAAGAGAAAAGGTTCTCAGCAGGCAACGTAGACTTGGAGGTGAGTTATGATGAGAAACATTGGTTTCTTACTCATTTCTTAGCAGAGGATGGACAGCACCTTCCTGTGTTAACAAGGTCACCTGGGATTTCTGACAGAACATCCCACTCTAAGATGGGAACACAGAGGCTTTTCCTGGGGTGGGAGGGTCTGGATAATAGGACAAGTGGGGTGTTCAGGGCAGCACCGTTGACATGACAACAGGAGGGGATCACATCCAGTCCCACAGCAGTGAACAGCTGGATCGCCAGCCCTGATAACAGGTCCCCCTCCTGGAATGTTGTGCAGCCCAGGGAGGCCCCAGCTCCTGACCTGGAGGGACCATGGGGATGCGGTCCTCGGGGCAGCAAAAGGCAAAACAACAGACTTGGTACCTTGAGCCCCACGTCCTTTTGGGAAAAGCATTCCCACTAATCATGATGACGTGTAAGAGTGGGAGGTTTATAAGGATTGTCAGGCCAACATGGACACTTAGAGATGGGCATTAAAAAGGGAAAGTCTGTAGAAAAATGCAAAAATAGTCTTGACTGAGCATGATGTGAAATTGAGCAGTCTCTCTTCTGATATTCCTAAAACTTTGTGGGCAGTGACTTTGCATCTCATCTAAAAGGGGCTGGACAGTGAGAGTGGGTTGTGAGGAGGATACGGGCCCCAGAATCCTTTGTAAATTGGACTCTAGGAGGGACCTAGGGGAGTAGCAGGGCAGCTTCTGGAACCCAGGGCTCCCTTTGACTACATGGGATCCTGGAGTCTGGGTCACCTAAGCACCTGCACTCACCCTGCGGCCGTGCTGCACGCTTGACTATGTATAGGGCACCTGTGCCTCCTGCAGAGACATGGAGGTGAGGACGCCATCAGTCAGCTCCTCTCTGTTCTCCTGTGCGGATCTCTGAAAAGACAGTTCCCAGTCACCAGGAAGAAAGCCTCAGAGCCCTGTTTTGCTGGTTCTGTGACCCCTGTGACCCTACACTCCAGACACACACACACACCACACACACACACACACACACACACACAGTGTGATCCGCTCAGAAATCCACTGTGGAGGAAAAGGTGTGACAGTCTGAGGCCTAGGACTCCCATTGGCACAGATAAGGGACCCCTCTGGAAGCCCATCTCCACCTGCCTGCCCTATCCTGGGGTCTGATCACAGCAGGACCTTTGGGTGATCCACTGCCCCGAAAGCTGTTCCTGCCCCAGGGTTCTCCCTTCAGGTCCCTCTTCCCAACACATGAAGGGGAGGGGACGTGGGCTGCACAGGGATGGCGCACAGAGGTGGCCTGGCCTGAATGCGTCTGACCCAGGCCACCTTGTGTTACCTGAGGCGAAATTCCAGAAAGTGGACAGATACGTCGGGGACGAGGGTTGAACCAACGTCTGCACCGTCTGAAAAAGCTCTCACTGCAGGGTCTCCGGAAGCAAGAGCACCAATCACTGGGAACACAGCAAGAGAACATCTTGCACTGGCAAATGCTTCTTGGCAAGTGAGCTGCCTATTGGGCTAAAATTAGTTGCCTGGTTACAGAGGTTCTAAGTTTTAAGTTCTATGGGATAGTGACCTCATACCTGGAATTGTCTTCCCTGAGTCCCCTCATCTCATGACAGCTATGCAAGTAGTCCTCTGGGCTGCTGTCTGCAGACCCCTCTTCTCCATGAAACACCTTCTCTGTGCACAGTGGCACCAGCATACCCCTCTGCCCAGCCCCCTAGGAGCTCTGGGTGCAGCCAGGGTCCCAGAGTTGAGGAAACCGACCTGGGCTCAGACTCAACCCCTCGTTCTTATGCTTCTTGATCCTGGATAAGTCATTCTGCCTGCCACGGCCCGTCTCTCTTCTGCCTGCACAATGGGTTATGGAGCAAGTGCTTCTTAGGGCTGTTCAGGCTCATGTGGGGGAAGAGCTGTGAAGTACCAGGAGGGCTGTTACATGTAGGTAGTGCCTCCAACCTCTTTTTCCTTCCTGTTGTCACCTCTGTGTCTGCTTTTCTTCTAATTTCACCCAAGGTCATCACATCTAGATATGTGTGTGTGTGTGTGTGTGTGTGTGTGTGTGTGGAAGCGCACATACCACTGCTCCCTTTCTGGATCCCAGAAGAAAACAGCCCCCACATAGGGAGGAGCAGGCAGGAGCTGCCCTGTATGTCAGGATTTCTAATTTCAGAATCAACTTTGTGGTGGAAGGGGTAGCCTTGGCCTGGAAGGCTTGAGCATTCCTGAACTCTGAGCTCTGAATGTCATGTACCCTGGCCAATCCCTGCCTGACAATGGGCTTCTGTTTCCCAATTATCCAAAGAGAATGTGATTCAGGACTGCGTAAGCATGAGCTCAGCATAAGGGGCCCCGCTCTCTCCACTGCGGGTGGGTTGTGGACAGAGGTGCACCTTTGTGATTCCAGATCTGGGCGCCTTTTCAGACAAATACTGTTGAGACTGCCAAATGCCCACTGTCTCCCCCATGCCATCTCTATGTCTGTACACGATTCCACCAGCACAGCCTTATCCAGAGCCCTGAGCAAACCTGGGTTCACCTAGGACACCACCTTTAAGGACACAGCTGGGTTTATCGCAGACTCTGCATTCTAACCGTCTGTGATCCTGGGCAAGGCATGGACCTCTGTGGTCAGCGGTTCTCTCCTCAGTGACTCCCCATGGTCTCCACCTTCCTCGTGTGGTGTGAATGTGTGCCTCCCCGTAAGTGTGGGTGTCAGCAGTGACTCCAGAGAAGACGGCAAAGGGATCCAACACGACCTCCATGATTTGGTCCTAAAAGTCAGTGCTTGGCCCGGCCAGAGTGGTTGAGCATCATCCTGTGCACTGAAGGATTGCTGTTCGCTTCCTATCAGGGCACATACCGAGGTTGTGTGTTTGATCCCTAGTTGGGGTGCATACAGGAGGCAACCAATTGATACTCCTCTCTCACATTGATGTTTCTCTCTCTCGTCAATTTTTTGAAAAAAATTAATTTAATAATTTTAAAGCAAATCCATTTCATTTATTTTTGAAATCTTTATTGTTGAAAGTGTTACATATGTCCCCCTTTTTCCCCATTGACAACTTCTATTCGATCTCTACCCCCCACCCCAGGCCTTCACCACCCTATAGTCTGTGTCCCTGGGTTATGCATATATGCATACAAGTTCTTTGGTTGGTCTCTTCCCACCCTGAAAAGTTTTTTAAAAGTTGCTGCTTGCCCACTTTCTCACTCTCATCTGCTCTCTCTATCTCTCTCTCTCTCTCTCTCTCTCTCTCTCTCTCTCTCTCCTGAGGAATAAGCCTCTGTGCTGTGAGTAGCTATCTGGAGAGACTGATATGATCTAGCACTGAATGAGACCAACAGACAGAGAGGAAGTCAGGCCTTCCATCCAAACTGAATCCCAAAGACCCACCTCCCCCGAGTGAGCACGGACCCTCAGTGACACAGATCCTGCCTCTGGTGAGACCACAGAAGTCCCAGCTCAGCCATAAGGGATTTCTGGTCACAGACGTGTGAGCTAATAAGTGTGTGTTGGTTAAGTCTCTAGTGTGGGGTAACTCTCAGCAATAGGTCACTAGCACAGTCGTCCCACACCAGGCCCTGGGCCTGCCCTCCTATCTCCCTCGTTTTCTCCTCCCAGTTCCCTCCAGCCCCCGCCCCTCATTTCTAACACCCTCTGCCTCCAGTTTGGAGGATGGCTGTGAAACTTAGAAAGCACCCTGCAAAGTAGAGCCAAACTGAAAAGTGTAATTTGAAATAGGAAACAGCTTCTGTTGAGAACACAGTTCTGAGCTTCCAAGGTAAGGAGACGCTCCACGCAAGGCAGGTGGCTGCCCCTCCAGGCCCATTGCTAGTGCGCGCAAGTGCACTGCCGTCACCATGGGCCTCTAAGGTAGACCTGCCCCCTGATTTCCAGACCTCATTTAATTTCACAAGCCTTCATCGGCTGCCATGTGAAATCAGGATGAAGAGGGCAGACAAGTACTTATTCATCTTTCTGGTTTAGGAATCGCATCCTAAAGAGCCTGTGCAATGTCCCCGCGATGGGCTCACGTTTTCAGTGCTTATGGCCCTCAGGGTCAGAGTAGGTCTCATCAGACTCCATTCGAATTTCCTTTCTCTCCGTGTCAACCTACAGGGCTGATCTCCTTGAGAGCAGGGGCCCTGGGTGTGGTCCACAGTGAATACCCATTTGTCCTGAGACAGTGTAGCTTATGCCATGGCGGGTACCATACAAGGCTGTAGTCCATCCTCACCAGGGGGTTCAGAGCACTGAAGAGGACTGATGTAAAAGGAGAAGCCAGGCTGTCTCCACAACCTTGTTCAGCCTTCGGGCATCAGAAAGAGTGGCTGCTGGGCTCTGATGAGACAGAAGAGCGTCAGGAAAAACCCAGCTGAGCCAGAGCCTAGGGTCTGAGGGCAGAGAGAGGCTCTGACCCCAGAGATTTGGAAGCGGTGCCTGTGGAGGAGATTAGTGTGGACCCCGGGCCCTGAGACATTCCCTGTCTCCTCTTCAGTGCTGTGGGCCAACAGAGGAGATGCTCAGAATGCTGCTCAGTGCGCGTGGAGCAGGGTGGACTTTCTGTCCAGGTGCAGGTGGCAGTCAGGGTTCAGGAACTGCCTGCTGCTGGTTAGACCCTACAGCATTCTGCAACGTGGACGCCAGGGGGCGCTTAGGACCAGGCTTTGTCCATGTGCTGGTGGGAGATGAAGTTAAATGAAAAGTGGGTTCCCAGGGGCAGCCCTGACATAAAGGGTCCCTGCCCCAATGCTTGTTGGTCAATTTCCCCCAAAGTCCCATTGTCCTGGGCCTCAAGAACGTCACATCCTTAGAGCAGATGGCTCCTGAGAGACTAATTATTCCCAACCTATGACTCATAGTAACACGACGCAGGCCCAGAAGAAACAGACTTGCTCAAGGCTCTGAAGGATTGTAGAGTTAAATTTTATAGAATCTAAATTAAATTTATGTTTAAGAGTATTTCATTACATTTTCTTTAATTAGTCTGTATGTTACTGAATAGTATGGGAAAAATACAGCAAAGTTATAAACATGTATATGATAAACACAAATATTTTAAAACTTCATATAAAGGAGGGGAGGGAGCCCTCTCTGTCCTGGCAGCGGACACATGCTGTGGCCCAGGATCTAGGACCTCAGGTTCCGAAGGAGCTGAGGCGAGTTGCTCAAATGCTGCAGGTGGGTCCACCTCTGGAAGTTCAGTGACAGCTGTGCCTAGAGCCTGCTCTGGCTCAGGGAGGGCACCAGAGTTGGCGGTTCCTCTTTAGGTGTTTCTGGATCTTGCTCTGGAGCTGCTTCTGTAGATCCAGGAAAAGAACATGTTACCACCATGACTACCTTTTGTGTGCCTTCCAAGGAAGGAACCTCCCATCTCCATCACTGAAGTCCCAGTTCAAGCCCCCTCCCCAGGAAGTCCTCCAGACTGCAGGCCCTGGGCACTGACCTGAGCGGCTCTGTGCTCCTGCCTAAGCCCAGCCTCTGGGAGCTCTTTGTGTGGGCAGCCACATCCCCTCCCCACTCACCCACACCACCCACTCCACATGCACAGCTCTCTGACTCCTTCCATTTTTGCGAGGAGAAGCCCTCAGACCACTGCCCTCTTTCAGAAATCTTGCAGACCCAGGGTGTTGCCACCTTCTCCAAGTCACAGTCCCCATACTCCCCTTAAGGCTCTGATCCAAAGCCCATTCACTTTTTCTGCTGGTCTAGAGATCCACTTTCTGCTTCACAATACGTGTAGATCAGCAATACGTTGAGGAAGAAGTCACATCGACTGTCCTGTGCACGCTACCTGCCTGTGCAGCGCAGTGTGACTGAGTCACTCCTGACTAGAAGGAAGTGCTGGAGTGCAGCCCTGGGGCAGCGCATTTGCTGAATGAATGAGCCCAAACCACCCCCATCTCAGATAGCTGCGTGAGCCTGGGGTCCCCCTGCTCACCCCTAGAATTTCTAATCTGGCTTCACCCAGGACAGGGACCCCTAATGAAATCTCCAACATCTTTATCAAAAGAGAAAATAGCTTAGCCTAAGACATGAGAATCACAAATAAGGCAGGAGCTTGGTTAAGGAGAAGAGAAAATGGCCAATAGGAACAACCACAGCCCCTCCAGCACACCTCTCCAGTGTCCAGGTTCCAGCGGGCCTTTTCCCAGGGGGACCCTCCCAATAACCCCATGAGGCTGGGCCTAGGCTCTCCCCATATTCAGGGAAACAAATACTCCGAGAGGTGCAGTGACCTGAAGACTCACAGCAAGCAGGGGGCTGAGTGACCACTGTGCTGTGGAGGGGCAGGGCTCACCTGGTACGTGGTTTGTCCCACACACATTGGTTAGTAACGAATGTTCTGTATTAACACAGAAGGGTGGGTGGGACCAAGGTGGGGAAGCTGCCCAGGAAGCTAGTCACCAAGGATATGACCAGTTTATCTAATCCATGTTCCTGGGCAGTCTGCAAGGTACAGACTGTCAATTAGGAGGGTCAAGTTTATTTGGAATCCAGAGTGAGTGGTGCTGGGGCCACTTGGCTGGTTGGCAGCTGAGGCCCAGGGCTGGACTGACAGGCCTCCATGATGGGCTCAGGATGCCCCCAATGGGAGGCCAGCCCTTGGTCTCTGGCCACCCAGCTCTGAGTCTGGGCACAGGGTGGAGCCAGCTCCCTGGGAAGCAGAGTCCTGGCTCCAGGAAGGGCAGGTGGAGAAGGTGAGGACAGTTTTCCCTGGGTGGGTCAGGGTCCAGAAAAACAGACTTGCTCAAAGCTCTGAGGGTTATAGGGTTAAATTTTATAGAATCTAAATTAAGTTAATATTTGGGAGTATTTCAGTAAATGTTTTCAACAGTACACTGTATGTTATTAAATATCATAAAAGTATAGTAAAATTATAAGTATATGTAACATGAAGAGAAAACTTCTAACACTGCATCTAAATAGGGTGCGGGGGGTGGGGAGGGAGGGCGCCCTCTCTGCCATGGCTGCTGACACGCGCTGTGGCCCTGGATCTGGCACCACAGGCCTCGCAGGAACTGGGGTGAGTTGTTCCAATGCTGCTGGTGGTTCCTCTGCCTCTTGAAGTTCAGTGAAAGCTGGGCCTGGATCCGGCTCTGACTCTGGACAGGCCACTAGGGTGGCGTTGCCGCTTGAAGGTTTTCCTCATCTTGCTCTGGAGCTGGTTCTGTAGATGCAAGAAGAGGACATGTTACCACCCTCACTGCCTTTTGTGTGCCTTCCAAAGGCACACTCACCCACACCACCCCCAGAGGCCTCCTCCTCCTCCTGTCTCGGCCTCAGTGGGATCAGGTGCTCCCGCTGTGAATGGAGGCACTGGGCCTGCTTTGGCAGGTGGGAGACTGGAAAGTTGAGCTCTAGGGAAGCCGACAGCATCATCAGGCTGGGAAATTCTGGCGGTGCTGGTCCAGCCCGATGCCCAGGATGCAGGAGATTGCCCTGGGGAGAGAGATAAGTTGAAAGCAGAGTCTGAGGCCTGGCCTTTCCTTCTACACGGCCCTCCCAGAGCACCACTCAGAGAGCCTGGGGTCCTGTGCCTGCTGCTCCTGCACATCCAGAAGCCAGACCTACTCCTTGTCCACCTTCAACCTGGCAGTCCTGGCAGAGAGTGCGTAGTAACCCAAGAGGGGCTGGCAGAAAGCCCTCCTAATTGACAGTCTGGATCAATGAGGGAACCACCTGTCCCCTTCTTCAGGGGAATCTGACATGCTCTCTCAGTGTCCCTGTCCCTTCCCATACCTTCCCATTGAAATGTCAACTCCATGAGGACAGAGAGGGCTGGTGTCCACTCTGTTCATGTCACTCATTAGCACACAGTAGGTGCTCCAGGAATAGCTGACCAATGAGCAAACAAATCAACTCTGTCTCCGTCCTTGGCTTCCCAGGGCCTTCCTATCACCTCAAACTTTGGCTCCTGCACCTACATGCTGCATAACTCTCTAGCTCCCCTGTGAGGTTCTTTGCCTCCCACTGAAACTCAACTCCCTCAGGGCTGGGTACACTTGCCAAGCTGGCCCTGAGGAGGTGCTTCCAAATTAGTGAGCATGATCCCTGATTAGGGCTGCAGGCAGACTTGGATTAGGATGGGACGGCTATAAATTTTCTGAGAGGCTGACTCTGCCACTGGGCTCCCACTGCTCTCCCACACCACCCAAATCCACATGCACAGCTCCCTGACTGTAGTCCTCATTCTAGGAGGAGCCTTCAGACCTCTGTCCTCTTGCAGAAATCCCACCATGTGTGGCATCCAGGGTTCTGCCAGAACCTTGAATTCACAGTCCCTATACTCCCCTCAGGGATCTGACCCAAAAGCGACTCACGTTTTCTGCTGGAACACAGGTTCACCTTCCTCTTCACAATACGGGAAGATGCAGCCACAGGGAGAGGAGGCGCGGAGGATGTCACATCGGCTGTCCTGTGGACACTCCCAGCCTGTGCAGCCTAGTGTGACTGAGTTGCTCCCGACTAGAGGGAAGCTCTACCGTACAGGCTTGTGGTTTGCTCTGTGCACTGGATTATGGTCAGTGCCTACAGATGTGTCTGTACCTGGAAGACTCTGATATATTGGATGAATGAATGAGCCCAAACCAGCCCCATCACAGATAGTTGGGTGACCCTGGGCCCCACTGCTCACCCCTGGGGTTTCTGCTCTGGCTGCAACCAGGACAGGGACCCATAACAGAACCTCCAGTCACTTTATGACATGAGACAAGAGCTTAGCCCTGGGCCCCGAAAGAATCACATATGAGGAAGAGAAAGGAACAGTTAGCACAACCACAGCCCCTGCTGCAGACCTATCCCCTGTCCAGGCACCCAGAGAAAGCTTTAGGGGAACACCCTACAGTTCCCAACAAAAACCTATGATGTTGTTCCTTGATTTACCTCATGTTCTTAGAAACAAACACTCAGAGGGATGCAGTGATCTGAGAGTTCACAGCCAGCAAGGGGCCAAATGACCACTGTGCTGTGGAGGGGCAGGTTGCTCACCTTGTAAATAGTTGGTACAACCGTTGGGTGGTAGCAAATGGTCTTTGATAACCTGAAGAGGTAGGGACGAAGGTGGGTCGCTGCCCAGCGAGGAGGGCACTGGTTTGTCCAGCCCGTGTGCCTGTGTGATCTGCACCATACAGCTCTTTTTATGTTGCCCTGTGAGACCGGAGTTCATTGGGAACCATAAGTGGATGGTGCTGGGGCCACTTGGTTGGTTGGCAGCTGGGGTCCAAGGCTGGGCTGGCTGGCCTCCGTGTCGTGCTGCAGATACTCCAATGGGAGCCCAGCCCTTTGCCTCTGTCCGCCCAGCTCTGAGTCTGGGCACAAGCTGGTGCCAGCTCCCAGGGTTAAGCTGAGCCCTAGTTCCCAGGAAGGGCAGGTCTCCAAGGCCAGAACCCTTTTCACTGACAGTGCTGGGGGTCCTGAGGCCAAAACACACCTTCCATGATGCTCCATCTCAACTATGATGTCCTGACCTCCCACCTGCCGGAGTGTTCTGGTTATTGAACAGAGCATTTGGGGGTCCCAGTGAGGGCAACCCCCTTAGGTTCCAGGCTGTGAGCGCATTCAAATTCAAAACAGTTTTTCTGTGTTTCCACGGTCTGTGTCTATAGTTAACTGAACTGTTGACAGAAAAGCAGCTGGGTCCTCCTGGGCTTGGCCCAGGCAGGGTAAAGGGCAGAGGGAGGGACGGGGCTAGAAGGTGGAATTGTTGTGTTCGAAGATGCAGACTGGCAAGTGCTTGACGTGGGAGGACCACTGGGCTGCCAGCTGGAAGAACGTCACGTCGTTCCACTCCACGCCGTCAATGAGGACCCGCTGCCTGTGCTCCTGGTTCTGGGCAGAGCAGACCAAGCGGCCAATGCCCTGGATGCACTGGCTTTTGGACTCCAAGTCTGTGCCCTTGTCTTTCTTGGACAAAGACATCACCTTCTTTTTCTTCTCCTCGGTGGTCACAGTCATGGACATTGTGAGCGCGGCTGCAGCCTCGCCGCTGCTGGGCAGCCTGCTAACCTGGAGAGACCGGAAGGTGCCCCGGAGTGTGTTTTTGGTGGCAGGCAGGTCTCCCTTCTCCTCGTTCCTCTTCCTGTTGGTGGGCTGGGCTGCCTCCCAGTAATCCACCTGCAACTCCATCAGCTCAGCACCCACACTCTGGCCGGGGGAGGACGGGCCCCCACTCACTGAGGACAAGGAAATTAGCTTGTGTGTGGCCTCCCTGGCGGTGGACAGAAGCACATTGGAGCATGAGGGGACCGCTTCAGCTGAGTCTCCTGACGTGGCTGAAATTGGCTCCACTCTTCCAACTTTCACTGCCCCCACAAAGGGAATGAAATTCTGTGAGGACAACTCGTCCAGGCTCTTCGGCTTAGAGATGAGCATGGCCTCTGCGATGGGCAGCTGGAGGACACAGTTGGCCCCTGTGAGGTACTCTCTGATTTTCAACACAATGTTCTGCACAGCATCCGGGGCCTCCAGGTGGAAGAAGAGTTCCCACCAGGCCAGGTCCCGTAGGAGTTTGTGGTAGCGGCAATCCACGGAGCCCAGGTACCTGGCCAAGGGGTGGGAACCCAGTGGGATGACCAGGAATCGCATGGAGTCCAGCCAGTCCGGGGCCTTGTGGGACAGCTGCTCCACAAAGACCCGCAGCACGGTGCTGAAGTACTGCTGGTCCCCCGCCACCGCGATCTTCACTGGCATTGTGGCCTCGGTATTGCAGTTGCGGTATCTTTGTATCCAGGAGATGATGGAGCTGAAGGCCTCCTGGACATCCACCATGGAGCCGGTGCACACGACGGGCAGCATGTGCTGCTGCAGGACGTCCGACAGGGACTGCCCCTGCCTGTCGGAGGTGTTGATGAGGATGATGTTCTTGGGCAGATAGTCGTTGGAGATGAGGCTGTGGTTCAGTTGGTCGAACACAGTCTTCCTGGGGTCCTGCAGTTGGCTCTGTGGGACTGGACAGCGCTCCTTGACCAGGCTGTTGGACGACTCATTCAGGGACCTGCTCCAGCCCCGGCGGGCGGGCTGCTTCCCCTTGGAGCTGGTGGAAGGGATGACCAGAGACTCGGTCTTGGTGGTGCGTCTCTTAGTGAGCATGTCCTGGCCAGAGGTCCCTGCCTCCGGGCTGTCCCCAGGCTGTGCCAGCTGCGGCCCAGGGTTGGGCATGCTGTGGGCCACCCATTCGGAGTCACTGTCACTTGACAGGCTTTCACAGTATAATCTGGGCCTGTGGGTCCTGAGGACTCTGTCGTCCTCCTCCATATCTGGGCTGGACAGGCTTTCAGAATATGTCATGGGCTCAGGCATGGGCGGGGTTGGGAGGCGGTCATCATCCTCCATGTCTGAGCCACTGTCGCTGGGGCACACCACGCTCTCAAACAGAAAGGCCAGGTCCTTGTCCACATCAGGGACTTGCTCCTCAGACTCCTGCTCCGAGTCCAGGACCTCCACCGTCATTTGGTACCTGCCCAGCCACTCTGCGACTCTCTGCTGGTAGTTCTGTTGCCTGATGGTGGATTTCCTCCTTCCTATCGGGTTCTCCAGGTCCAAGTCATCCTCGTCCAGGTCATGCCTGTGGGCGGCATTATAGCTGACCTTCAGCTCAGAGAAGACGATCTCAGACTCTCCCTCAGAGAAGTTATGCGTGGCCTCCGTCCTGGTGCCGGCCGGCATGGCGTTGTCCAGATGGTCAACGGTCTGTCTAGATAGGGACAAGATCCAGCTCTTGACCACCTCGGCGGTGCGTGGGGTGCTGTAGCCCATCAAATCAGAGACATTGCCACTGAACAGCTTACCGCCTGGGCCCTGGGTCTTCATGGGCGTGTTGGCCGGCCGAGGAGGCTCATTCTGCCTCTGGGCACTGTGTAAGCTCCTTGTCTCCGTCTGCAAGCTGGAGTGTTCCAGTCCATCAAAGTATTGTCTGGTATTGGGCTTGGTGTTGCTGAGGATGCTGCTATCGTACTCTATGTCTGGGCCACCATCGCTGGGATTCTTAAGGGTGTCATTGAGAAGGTCCAGGTCCTCCATCTCGGGGACAGGTTCTGTAGGGTCCTGATCCGAGTCCAGGACCTCTTCTGAAATGTTAGACGTGGGAAGCAGTGCCATGACTTTCTGCTTCAAGTTTTGTTGCAGGCATTGCTGCTGCTTCTGGGGCTGCTCCAGGTCAAAGTCAGCTTCTTCCAGGTCCTGCCTGTGTGTGAGATTGTAGCTGGTGTCCAGCTCAGTGAAGCTTTCAGATTTCCCCTCCATATAGCTATCCATGGACTTGGCCTTGGGGCTGCCCTGCATGCTGCCATCCTCGTCGTCGATGGGCTGACTGGACAGGGAGGAGATCCAGATCTCAGCCCCCGTGATGGAGGACCCCTGGATCCTGCTGCTGAGGCTCAGCACCTGGTCACAGTCGGGGGGTCGCTGTATCAACTCAGCCATGTGGATGGCACCTGTGGCCAGTGTCTTGTAGCCCAGGATTGTCTGGTTGTTATTGCACTTCCTCTGCTGCAGCATGATCTGCAGCTTGTTGCCTCCTCTCTTGAGGAAGTGGGAGTACTCCAGGGAGAAGGTCAGTGCCAGGTCAGTCTCCACTGGTCCACTGCTGGGCAGCACAATCTCGTGCGATCTCAAGCTGCCCTTGGAGCCCTGCATCTGCACTGCTATCACCATGGAGATGAGCTCCTTCTCCAGCTCCTTCAAGACCACCAGCTTCTTTAAAGTGAAGCTGCACAATCTGGGCACGCTGCTAGGTCTGGAGCAGTCCACCTCCCAGGTAGAGAAGAAAGTCATGGGCACTGGCGTGTTGGGCACAGTGGGCGAGCGGGCCAGGCCCGCAGGTGGCGAGGAAGCTGCAGCTGCTTCCAGCGAACAGGTACTTGATGGTTTCTCCCCCTGTGGTGGGACAGAGGAGGGACATGATTGGTGGACAGAGGTGGGGCACAAGTGATCGAAGGAGAGAGTAAATGACAAATAGTCACACGCTCATCTGTGACTCGCACAGGTAAGGCCTGCATGGTGGCCTTTCAAACTCAGAGACATATATTAACCACAGAGTTAGCCTGAAATTAAAACTTGTTACCTAAACGCAGTTTATGGTGTGTAGTCATGTGCTAGGCCAGTATCTTCCCTGACAAAGGTCAATCTTTACCTTAACTGAGCCTGTCTGTTGTCTTTTGGCATCTGTGATAACATACCTTTGGAATGTTAAAGGAATTTCCCTTTTTCTCGCCACCGAGGAGCACAGGCACTGCTCTGTGCTCTGCAGAGACCACAAAGCTGCTCATTGCTATTGAGTTCATTGCTAACTATCCTGTGAGCACCTGTATAAGTGAGGTATGTGTCTCTCATTTTACTTTTTATCTAATCCCAGAGATTTCCCTGCTTTGCTTTCTCCTGCCTCCCTAAGCAATGGATTTCATGTGACCCACATACATCTCCACTTTTGATTGTATGTGTAAAAGCAGGTGCAATACTGCCATTCTTGGAGCACTACCTTAATACAGTGAGATTTTGTTTTCCGGCCACTGTTGACAGTTGGGCTCCAATAAACTCACAAAAATTCTGCACCGGGTTGAATGCTGCCTCCATGGATATTTACTTGGCTTACTAAGGCAGGATTCCAAAGGTCACACAGGACTGCCCTGCAGACACAGACCCGGTCTAGGATCCAGCAAAGTGCCCGTTGGGCCACCAGTTCCCTGTCAGTCAGGTGAATTTGGCTAAGTTGTCTCTTGAATCCAGAACCTTCCTTTGCTTGTGATAGAGAGTTCGACTTTAGTTAAGCTGTATTTTTAAATCCCCAAGGTGGAACTAAGGTTAAGGGTTGACAGAATCAAGGCTAAGGAGAGACAAGAGGAAACATGGGTGGCTGGTTTTTGACTCTGGGTTTTCATTTGGATTTGCTTTCTGAGAGTCTGAGCAAAACACCTTCACTGTATAAGTGAGAGCTGAACTTGTTCTGCTCCGAAGGGACACATCCTCCTTCTGACCTGAATCTTGGCTGTTCTTAAGCAATTAAGAATCTTTGTGGAGGTGTCAGAGGTCATTCCTCACGCCAAGCAGGAGCCCCATAGGGAAATTCCAACTCAACTGTAATTCACCTGACTGGCTCCTCCGGGGAGAGCCCATAAGGTCTGGTCCAGCAGCGTTCCTAGCCCTTCCTGTCGTTTTTATTTTTATTTATTTATTTATCCTCACTCGAGTATATTTTCCCCATGGTTTAGAGAGAGAGGAAGGGAGGGGAAGATACAGAGAGAGAGAATGATAGAGACATAGATTGGTTGCCTCCCCCAGGCGCTCCAGTAAGGGCCAGGGATCAAGCTGCTACCAAGGTACATGCCCTTCACTTTGAATCAAACCCAGGACCTCTCAGGGCCTGCATTCTACCCATGGAGCCAAACTGGCTAGAGGCCTTCAGGTTGCTTTAGAAAATTTGGAGAGAAGGCGAGGCACATAAGAGGGGGATGAGCATAATGGAGCTCAACCTAGAAGCAGCACACTTCCAACCACTCCACAACATCCCTAGAAAACTTGCTCAGATTCTGCAAATATAAAATAACAACAATAACAATAAAAACAAACACACCTATAATTAACATGGGAAGTTGTGCCTGCAGGGCTGGGACCTCCCAGACTCCAGCCCTCGTTAACCCCTGAGAGGAAGCCTTTTCTTGCAAGTGCTTTACAGAAATGGGAAGATTTAACTTGAAAATATCAACTGAAAAATGGCCAAGATAAATAAATTTTTTTGCAGGAAAAAAAAGAAAACTAGCAATATGCTGGCCCCAAAATGAAAATGATTGAATAGGAAGCATGTCTTGATTTGGAAATTAGAAGCTTCTAAGGAGAAGCACAGAAAATTCTTTTAAAAAATAAATTAATGAGAAATTGTAGAGACTATCTCTGAACTCTCCTGAAGTGAATAAATGCTAACACCCCATTCTCCCCCTTCTATAGCATGTCCACTACATCTTTTGCTCTCTGAGCTTCCTTGTCCAGATGTGTTCTTTCCCTTCCCTTCTTCCTTCCCCTTCTGTCTCCTCCACTACCCCTCCCTACTGACTTAAGGAAAATGAGAATAGGAATTCTACCAGCTCCCTTTGGAGAAACGCTGCTCTCAGCCAGAAAGGAACCAGCAATTGTTCTCCATTTTCTCTATGGCTCTGATAGGCTCACAGAGAAATTTAACTGCTAGAACATGTAATCCTGGCTATTGTAACCTATTGCAATTAATATACTCCTGGTTTCTGGGAGCAAAAGGAAGAGAATTACTAAATAAGGTTGTAAGAAAACTCCTATAGAGAAGTCTGCCCACTTTAGGGATATAGGAAAGTGAAATAGGATTTAGAAAAAGTAAACAAACAAAAGAAGCATAGGGTTGCTCCAAGGGTGTTTCCCCTTCTCACTGTTTGGGAGAACTTGAAATTATCTTAAAAAGAGAAGCCACTAAGGCTCCTGTAGATACTGGGGCTATCTTATTTTTCTTAACAGCACTCACTAATTGCTTTCTACATCAGACTAAACCTTCTGTACAAAATGTCTGTTTTTTAATCAAAACCTGTTTCCTTTCAACTAGGGGTTGTTATGGACCCATATATATATATAGTTTGCTAATCAAATCTTTCCCAATTCACCTGATAGTTGAGGTTTTTTTTTTCTTTTATATGAAATCAGTGATGCCTACATATGCTTTTCCCAGAATAGTTATATATTTAGAATAAATGAACCAGATACTGAACCAAAATGGAAAGTAATGATTTTAAAGGAACCTTCCATGAGGAAACTAACCTTGAGACTGACCGAAGGTTTGGTAATCATCTTTTCTTTATTAGTATCTTCCACCAGAGCCTGAGAGATGGCTTAACACGGTACCCACCCTACTCAGAATGTCTCCAGACAGCTCAGAGACATGCAGACATGTCTCTAACATTGGGCTTGCTCATAGGTCTCTCTATAGATGCGGAACCAGCCCACAGTGACTTGAGAGTCCTCTTATGGAGTACATACTCACCAAGTGGGAGAAACTTGACCCTGAGAAACTCAAGAAAGAAGCCAATCTTCTCTTGTTACACCACCTACCTGGTCCCAATATAAAGTGTGTAATAGAGAGGTTTGGCACCATTAATTTTAAGACTATCATGCATCTAGAACCTGTTTTTCATTCCCAAGGGAGATGGACAGAGGTTTCATATACCTGAAAGCCTTTATACCTCTCAGAGGTGTGTGCTTTCTGGAAGCTAGAAAAATGTTCCCAAATAGAAGGAAACATTCCCAAAATGGGTGAATGAATTTGTTAGTCCCTTGCCAACATTTGGGTGGCAACCCAGTCCCTGGGGTATTGGAAATGACTATCTTTGTTTTATGAATGAAGTTTTCAAGGGGCCAGAGGTTTGGCTGCAGAAGCAATTCAAAGCCCACCAAATCCTTTTACCTTGCCCAAACCACCCCCTAATTCATTTCAGAGACTTATAGATAACTCGAGGCCCAGTGCACGGCATTCGTGCACTGGGGGTGGAGGGGTCCCCTTAGATAGGCCTACGCCCTTTAGCAGTCTGGGAGTCCTCAGGGGCTGTCCAACTCACGGCTTAGGCCCGCCTCTCGCCTCCCCCCACCCCCCACCCCCCAGTGCACTGACCACAAGGGGGCAGCTCCAGCATTGAGTGTCTGCCCCCTCGTGGTCAGTGTGCATCATAGTGACTCTTCTGCCATTAGGTCGATTTGCATATTACCCTTTTGTTATATAGGATTGGCTTCATGCAACCAAAGTCCCAGAACCATTGAAGTGAAAATACCTGAGTTCATTTTTTAAAATAAAAATACAAATCTCTGGAAGGTATGTCTGATCCCAATAGAAAAAAAAAATACCTCACCCACCAACACAAATCACTTTAGCTTATTTCTACTGTTTCTTTCTAACTTAGTAAATTTTAATGAAAGTTATTGAATATCTAGATATTTTGAAATAACATGAAATACTGAAACATTGATTGCTAGACAAGTTCACCTGCTTTTGGGTTTTTTAATACAGAAGGTTTATAAAATGGATTTGCAACTGTTGATATAATGACTTGTGTTTTGTTGAAGGTGTGTTTCTTGGAAGTGAGAGTGTGATTAAAATATGTAGCACTGAGAACTCACGGACCCTTTGGAAATCATCTAGTTCAGTAGTTCTAACTGAATGTCCCCTGACCTGTAGCATCAGCCTCACCTGGGAACTGGTTAGAAATGCAAATCCCCAGGCCTGGCCCCAGACCAC
>NW_005871777.1:62845-65380 GCF_000147115.1 Myotis lucifugus | reverse complement strand
AAAAGTTGAATTTGGGATAACTTGCTACTTTTTCCACTACTAGACAATTACATTCTGATGATCAGTTATGATAACGAAAGAGTAGAGAGTCTTAATTCATCTGGCCAAACATAGCATAAGTACAAGGGACAGTGGAAGGATGAAGAAGGAAAACATATGATTAGCTTAATAAACAATTATGATAATACATGGAAAGTGATTTTTGGTTGGTTGGGAATCCCTCAGTCTAGCAGTAGACATTTTTTATTCCTAAACGGTGTTACTGCTTTAATGCTGTTGCTTTTGTTCCTGGTATGTAAATGTTATACTAGATGCAAAATACCAAAACTTAAGACAAGCAGCAAGAGAACTCTGCACATGGTAGCTAAAAATATAAAATTGATACAGAATATTTTTTAACAAGGACATGTAGGATGATCTAATGGCTTCCTTTTCTCCTGCCTTTTTATTTTGAATAATAATTCAACCTTTAATGCCATTTAAGGTTATAGTCCTGCCTCATCCCCCATGGTCCATTGTTTAGCAAGACAAAATACTAACACTGATCATCAATGCATAATTTGTATTAATTTATGAACAAAAGGAATATGTATGGACGAAAAAAGGGGCCCCATGCTAACCTGACTAGCTCAGGGAAGTCCTGCGTGGAGGCCTTGCAAACTCAGAGACCTTAAGTAACTACAAAGGATGGTCTGAAATTAAACACTAACTGAAAGGAGCTTATGGTGGGTAGTCATGTCCTAGTCTGGCATCTTCCCTGACAAAGGTCAATCTTTACTGTAACTGGGCCTGTGTATGGCCTTTTTTCATCTCTGATAACATAGCTTTAAATTATCAAAGGAATTTTCCTTATTTTGGACAACACAAGCACAGGCACCACTCTGTGCTCTATGGAGAACACAAATCCCCTCAGGGTTATTGAGTTCATTGTTGACTTGAAACTATCCTACATCCACCATTGTAAGAGAAGTGTGTGCCTATCATTTTACCGTTTATCCAATCACAGAACTTTCCCCACTTTGCTTTCTCCTCTCTCCCTAATCTATCACCCATGGTCCTCATGGAACCCACATAAGTCTGCACTTTGCTTGTAACTTATAAAAGAAGATGCAAAATTGTCATTCTCCGGAGCATTCTCTCAACCCATTGAGATTTTGCTCACCCACAATTATTGACACTTTGGTTCAAAAAAAAACACACAATACTTTTTCACAGCTTTGAAAGTTTTTCACATTGATAAGAGAAAAGGTTCTTGGCAGGAAAAGTAGAATTGCAGGTGAGGAATAGGAAACACGTTAGTATCTTAGGTCATTTTCTTAGCAGAGGACGGACAGCACATGCCTGTATTAACAGTGTCACCCATGTGATTTCGGACAGAACATCCCAATGTAAGATGAGACACAGAGGCTTTTCCTGGGGTAGAGGGTCTGGATATTAGGACATGTGGTATGTCCAGGGTGGCACCGTTGTCATGGCAACAGAAGGTTATAAGGTCCAGGTCCCACAGCAGTGAAGAGATGGATCGCCAGCCCTGATAACAGGTCCCCCTCTTGGTATGTTGTGCAGCCCAGGGAGACCCTAGCTCCTGACCTGCAGGAGACGGGGACACAGATTCCTTTGAAAACTGGACGCTAGGAGGGATCTCAGGGGAGTAGCAGGGATCCTTCTGGAACCCAGGTCCCGTTGACTCCCTGGGGTTCTTGGAGTTTGGGTCCACTGGGCCCCTACACTCACCCTGAGGTCATGCTGCATACTTGTGGGTGTATCAGGTATCTGTGCCTCCTGCAGGGGCATGGAGTTGAGGACCCCATCTGTCAGCTCTGGTCCAGTCTCCTGTGCAGAGCTCTGTAAAAACAGTTCCCAGTCACCATGGGAAAGCCTCAGAGGCCTGTATTTGTAGGTTCTCTGACCCTGTGACCCTCCACTCCAGACATGCACACTGTGTGATCTGCTGAGACCTCCACTGGAGGAAAAGGCGGGACAGCCTGAGGGCTAGGACTCCCGTTGGCACAGATAAGGGACCCCTCTGGAAAGCCCATCTCCACCTGCCTGCCCTGTCCTGGGGTGTGATCACAGCAGGAGCTCTAGGTGATCCACTGCCCTGAAATCTGTTCCTGCCCCGCGGTTCTCCCTTTCAGGTCCCTCTTCCCACCACGTGAAGTGGAGGGATGTGGCTGCACAGCGATGACCCACAGAGGAGGCTGGCCTGGCCTGAATGGGTCTGACCCAGGCCACCTTCTCTTACATGAGGGGATCTTCTTGAAAACGGCCAGAGATGTCGGGCACGAGTGTTGACCCGTCTACAGAATCTGGAACAACTCTACCTGCAGGGTCTCAGGGAACCAGAGCCCCGATAACTGGGAACACAACAAGAGAACATGTTGAACTGTCAACTGTCTCTTCCCAAGTGAGTGGCGGTTGAGCAGTTGCTAGAAAGTGGGTGCCTGGTTACGGGGTTCCAAGTTCTATTAGGAAGAACGAGACTTCCGGGGCGGGGGAGGTGTGCCGGGCGGTCGACCAGATGGCCCGGCCCCG
>NW_005871777.1:58352-61270 GCF_000147115.1 Myotis lucifugus | reverse complement strand
GAGAGAAGTTTCGCAACCCAGGAAAGGGCAAGAGTTCCCCTGGAAAAGCCAGGCCACGTTGAGCCAGCCGTGCTCTAGTCCCAGGGGAGCATTCACGCCCGGTGAGCAGCCTGGCCTCGAGCCTTAAGAGCAGCAGCCTTCATTGTGGCCTGCCCTGTCCAAAGAAAGCAGCAGCTGTGTGAGCAGCCCGCTCCCCCATCCGAGGAGCCAGGCAACCATGCGAGCAGTCCAACCTGTCTGAGGAGCAGCAGCACCGAGCAGTCTTCCTACGTCTGAGGAGAGGCAGCCCTTCACAGCCCCACCCCCCATCCGAGAAGCAGCAGCAGCACACAGCCAGCACAAGTCCAAGGAGCAGCAGCTGCACAAGCATCTTGCACTCACCCAAGCAGCAGCAGCTGCATGAGCAGCCTGCCCAATCCGAGGAACAGCAGCTGTGTGAGCAGCCCGCCCCCATCCAAGGAGCAGCAGTTCTGTGAGCGGCCCGGCCCCATTCAAGGAGCAGCAGCAGCCCACCCCGGTCTGAGGAGCAGCAGCCACACGAGCAGACCTCCCATGTCCAAGGAGCGGCAGCCCTGCGCAGCATGCACCGGTCCGAGGAGCAGAGCCACAACAGCCTGCACCTGCCCGACGAGTAGCAGCCAGGTGAGTGGCATGTCCCCGTCCGACGAGGAGCAGCCACGCGTGCAGCTCACTCCCGTCCAAAGAGCAGCAGCCTCGCAAGCAGCCCACACCCGTCTGAGGAGCAGCAGACTTGCAATCAACCTGCCCAAGTCCTAGGAGCAGTAGCCCCACAAGCAGCCCACCACATCAGAGGAACAACAGCAGCGTGCA
The DNA here is from genome assembly GCF_000147115.1 of Myotis lucifugus. Taxonomy (NCBI): domain Eukaryota; kingdom Metazoa; phylum Chordata; class Mammalia; order Chiroptera; family Vespertilionidae; genus Myotis; species Myotis lucifugus. The sequence continues at coordinate 60,439 of NW_005871777.1, read as the reverse complement.
GCCAGCACCCATCCAAGGATCAGCAGCCATGTGAGCAGTCCGCCACAGTTCAAGGAGTAGCAGCTGCGTATGTAGCCCGCCCCCATACAAGGAACAGCAGCCTCGTGATCAGCACACCCTCTGTCTGAGGAACAGCAGCTGTGTGTGAAGCCTCCCCCCACCAGCCAGAGGAGCCACCACAGCTGTGAACAGCACCCACCACAGGAGCTCCTGCCAACTGAGGAGCAGCTGCTAACACAACCACCCAAGGAGCAACCACAGCCCGAGGAGCCACTGCCACCCAAGGAGGAGCCCCTGAATGACTCAACATCTAGATATGTCAGTGAGATCAAACATGGGTAGACAAAGAAACCCCGAAAGAAAAGAAAAGGACTCGCCAGAAAAGCAGCTAAGTGAAACAGAGGCATTCAGCATGACAGAAAAAGAATTCAGATTAAGGGTCCTAGAATGCATAAACCGGATGGAGGAGAAAATCAACAACTTATGCAAGAATCAAGAAGAAACAGATGAAAAAATCAACAACTTATGTAAGAATCAAAAAGAAACGGATGAAAAAAATCAATAAATTATGTAAGAACCAAGAAGAAATGAAGAGTAATATAGCTGCAATAAAAAACACCATTGAAAGTTTCAACAGTAGACTAGGAGAAGAGGAGGACCGAATTAGTGAATTAGAAGACAGGGAAGCAAAACACACCCAAACTGAACTGCAATTGGAGAAAAAAATTACAAGACAGGAGGAGAGCCTAAGGGAGCTATGGGACAACATGAAATGAAACAACATACGAATAATAGGGGTGCCAGAACAACAGAAAGAGGAACAAGGGTTAGAAAACCTATTTGAAGGAATAATATCAGAAAAGTTCCCTGAGGTGAGGAATAAAAAAGTCACACAAGCACAGAGAGTCCCAAGCAAGGTGAACCCGAAAAGACCCACACCAAAACACATGGCAAATGTTCAGGACAAAGAGAGAATCTTAAAGACTGCAAGAGAGAGACGAAAAGTTACATACAAGGGATCTCCCATTAGATTATCAAATGATTTCTCAACAGAAACACATCAGGCCAGAAAAGAATGGACGGAAATTTACAAAGTGATGCAAAGCAAAGGACTGAATCCAAGAATACTCTATCCAGCAAGGCTATCATTCAAAATTGAAGGGGAAATAAGAAGCTTCACAGACAAAAAAAGGCTAAGGGAGTTTATCACCACCAAGCCAGCAATGCAAGAAATGCTAAAGGGACTGGTGTAAAAAGAAGAAATAAAAAGCTCAGAAAGAAAACCGCCACAAAAAATAGAAATGGCTACAAACAAGTACCTTTCAATATTAACTTTAAACGTAAATGGACTAAATGCTCCAATCAAAAGACATCGAGTGGCTGAATGGATAAAAAAACATGACCCATATATTTGCTGCCTACAAGAGACCCACTTCAGAATAAGGGACTCACACAGACTGAAAGTGGAGGGATGGAAAAAAGCATTTGACAAAATCCAACATCCATTTTTGATAAAAACTCTCAGCAAAGTGGGAATAGAAGGATCATACCTCAACATAATAAAAACCATATATGACAGGCCCACAGCCAACATCATACTCAATGGACAAAAACTAACACCATTTCACCTAAGAACAGGAACAAGACAGGGATGCCCACTCTCACCACTCCTGTTCAACATAGTACTGGAAGTATTAGCCATTGCAATTAGACAAGAAGAAGAAATAAAAGGCATCAAAATTGGAAAAGAAGAAGTAAAACTGCCCTTTTTCGCAGATGACATGATATTATACATAAAAAACCTTAAAGACTCCATCAAAAAACTATTAGACTTAATAAATGAATTTGGCAATGTAGCAGGATACAAAATTAATGCCAAGAAATCTATGTCATTTCTATACACCAATAGTGAACTTACAGAAAGAGAGACTAAAAAAGCAATCCCATTTACCATCACACAAAAAAATTAAGCTACCTAGGAATAAACGTAACTAAAGAAGTAAAAGACCTCTGCTCAGAAAATTACAGGACATTGAAAAAAGAGATAGAGGAAGACATAAACAGATGGAAGAATATACCATGTTCAT
>NW_005871777.1:3007-57841 GCF_000147115.1 Myotis lucifugus | reverse complement strand
GAAGAAAAAGAAGAAGAAGAAGAAGAAGAAGAAGAAGAAGAAGAAGAAGAAGAAGAAGAAGAAGAAGAAGAAGAAGAAGAAGAAGAAGAAGAAGAAGAAGAAGAAGAAAAAGAAGAAGAAGAAGAAGAAGGAATTCTTACCATTTGCAACAGCATGGATGGAACTGGAGAGCATTATGCTAAGTGAAATAAGCCAGTCAATGAAAGAAAAATACCACATGATCTCACTCATTTATGGATAATAAAGACCATTATAAACTGATGAACAAAAATAGATATGAAAGCAGAGCAACATCGAACAGACTGTCAAACTAAAGTGGGAAGGCCGGGGAGGGTTGGCGGGGTGAGTAAGAGAGCAACAGAAGGACTTGTATGCATGCATATAAGCATAACCAATGGACACAAGACACTGCGGGCTATGGGAGGCCAGGGGGAGGTCAAGGGGAGAAAAAAAATAAGGACACATATCTAATACTCTTTGTTTTACTTTAAGCAATAAAACAATTTAAAAAGAATATAGATCATTTGAACCACATAATTAAAAGATTGATCTAACAGAAATATGTAACCCTGCTCCCCAAAAGCATGGAATGTAAATTTTTTTATGTAATACCCTTTGTAATGCTTTAAGCAATAAAAAAAAAGAAAAAAAAGAAAAATTTTTTATTGATTTCAGAGAGGAAGGGAGAGGAAGAGAGAGAGAGAGAAACATTAATGATAAGAGAGAATAATCAATCAGCTTCTTCCTTCATGTTCCCTACAGGGGATCCAGCCTGCAACTGGGGTATGTGCCCTGACTGGAAATTGAACTGTGACCTCCTGGTTCATAGGTCAACACTTATCCACTGAACCACACCAGCTGATCTGGAATATAAATTTTTTCAGGCACATAAAGCACATTATAAAAATTCACTTTGAGAAAATAAATAAATAAAATAAAAATAAAGTGTAAAAAATTGACTTTGCACCAGGTCACAAAGGTAGTATTGACAAATTGGAAATAATCCATTTCCCAGACAATAGGGTGATTAAGGCCTGGGGTGAGGCGGGAACCAGGTAGAGGGGGAAGATGAAGGGAAAAAGAGGGACATCTGTAATACTGTCAACAATAAAGGTTTAAAAAATATATATCTACAGATGATCATATTAAGAAACAAACTTCCACCCTAGCTGGTTTGGCTCAGTGGAGCCTTGGCCTACAGACTGAAGGATCCTAGGTTCAATTCTGCCCAAGGGCATGTGCCCAGGTTGTGGGTTTGATACCCAGTGGAAGTGCAGGAGGCAGCTTCCTCTATGAAATCAATAAAAATATATTGGGGGGGGGGGGGGGGGGGGAAAAAGAAGAAACTTCCAAGTTTATTTTTCCAAAATTTAATACAGAAGTTGAAGTGTATTGTTTCCTTTGTTGTCCCTCATTAAAATAACCATGAGATTTTTACTATCTTTCCAGTTCATTATTTTTATTTGAGCCTCCCAGCTGGTGAACTGCAAATGGGTTATAAGTATGGACCCCTCAGACTGAAGCCCCAAGGCCAAATCACTCCAGCTGGGAGCAGCTTCTTGGGTTTAACCACTTTACTTCCACGTATCGTTTTCTAAGTGAACCACAAAGTGAAAATCTTGAGAACTGCCATGTCCATGGTCTGCCCTGTGTTGTGTCTGGCTTCAGGACGTGTTAAATCCCACCGAGTTAAAAGGACGTACTGTAGATTCTTTGGCCAATGTTTGATTTAGGATAGTTTTATCTAATTTCATTTCTTTCACTAGTCTAAAATATCTTTTTTTATCGTTAAACTCAAAATTATGAGGATGTGGAGTAATATGTATTATTGCCTCGTCCAGTGAAACCATTTATAGAAATGTGACTACTATCTGCCCTATGGGAGAACCCAGTGATGAGGGAGGAAGGGAGGACAATAGGAAAAGAGGGAGGAATAAAGGGAAAGGAGACCCCTAGGTGGTGGGTCTAGAGTACAATGTGTTCACTGTGGGCGCACACAAAGCAAAAGGAATTCTCTAGGGAGGGTACAGATAGAAAGGGGCCTGGCTGGGGATGAAAGCTCTAAGGGATGGGGCTGTGGGTTGGGGGAAGAGATGCTGAGACAACCACAGGCCGGGGGTGCTCATATGGCCACACTGTTTTCCACTCTGCTGGGTCGCAGGTACTCGTAGGGCATATAGAGCTTTGCATTCCGGACCTCAATTTCCTTATCCAGAGCAGCCAGCTCCTCCCTGAACTTCTTCAGCACAGCTTTGGGCTCAGGGCCTGAAAAATACTCCTCCTCATGCTGGCCCAGAGCCACCTGAGATGGAGAGAAAAAAGCAGCTGAGAGCCTTATGAACCCCAGGTTGGAGCGCCACACCTCCCCACAGCTGCCCCCTTCCTCAGGGACCAGGCCACCCGGCTCTCACACTAATGGGCTGACGTCTGCCCAGTTGCCAGGTAATGGACATCTGGAGAGAAGCCTGATGAAAGTTGGGCAGTGTTGCCATCACCGTCTCCAGTGTCACATCCTTGGTGGTCGGTGGGGGCTGCCGCATTGTGCAGGGTGCATTAGGGACCCAAGCATACCAGTCCAGCTAAGAAGGGGCAGAAATCCAGAATCAAAGTCTGCTAAGCATAAAAACCCCTTAGCCACCTGCACACAACTCCCCACCCCCCGCCCCGACTCCAGGTGCAAATGCCCACTGCCCCCCCACCGTATAACAAGTACCTGGCCCAGGTGGACGGAGGAGTGCTGACCAGTGGAGGTGAATATGCACATGGTGACAAAGTGGCAAAGCTGGTCCCGGGACTCTAAGGACATGGGAAATCCTGCAAGAGGCAAGGAGAGTTAGAAGCTGGGAGGCCAGGAACAGAGAGGCTGAGCAGAGAGAATAAGAGAGGGAAGAAAGGGTGTCAAGGACTCTGAGGAACTATTGAGGGAACTGACATGAGCATGAGTTGTGGTGGGAGAAACGGGGACATCTCCTGGGAGGGCCCTACTCAGTGGGGTACTGGTATGGCTCACACTGGCTCACACGTGTCAGTTATGTTAAATGTTCAGGTATGTAGCAAGCTGGTTGACATCACAACGGGAGCTACGGTGAAAATATTGACACCAAGGAAATGTGCAAATGCTACAAACCAGGGTGTTTTGTTTGTTTGTTTGTTTGTTTGTTTCAGAGAGCCAGTTGTTAAGCATTTATAAGCAACCACTGGTCCCACTGCATCTGGGACCTAGAGGGATTCTTCTTGCATAAGAATCTGAAACGTGCCTAAACCGGTTTGGCTCAGTGGATAGAGCGTTGGCCTGTGGACTGAAAGGTCCCAGGTTCGATTCTGATCAAGGGCATGTACCTTGGTTGCGGGCACATCCCCAGTGGGAGATGTGCGGAAGGCGGCTGATTGATGTTTCTCTCTCATCAATGTTTCTAACTCTATATCTCTCTCCCTTCCTCTCTGTAAAAAATCAATAAAATATATATATATATTTTAAAATAATCTGAAAAGGCCATGGGCATTTTAATAGGGGTGGGACATGCTTCTGGAGAGTTTCATAGGAGCAGGGAGGGTTCAGGGGATGTTCCCAGGAGGAATCTTCCACACTGGAGGTCTCAGGGTAGGGACTCAACTCACCTTGGTCCTGGGCCCCTAGCAGGCCAATCTCAGTGATCTCTCGACACCAGGTCTGCAGTTCAAGGTCCTCTTTCACCGCCTTGTCCGTCTTATAGTAAAGACTCACAATTCCCTCCACATAGCTGTCAGCCAAGGGGTTGGGCCAAGAGAGCTGAAGCTGACAGGGAGCTCCAGGCCCTCTGCTCCTTGCCCACATGGCCAGGTCAGGGCACCCAGCCCTCCAACACAGATCACCTGTTCTCTCAAGCCACTCCCTGACCGCCCACCCTCCCCCCAAGCCCTGCCTTCCCCTTGCCTCACCGATACATGATTTCCCAGAGCCGCAGAGCATCCTGAGCATAGTAAGAAGACTTGACTCCCAGAAGCCCCCGGTCAGTCAGGTCATCAGGGGGACAGAATGATCTATAGGTTAAAGAGACTCTAGCGCGCTTAAGCAGCTCCACGTGGCCTCCCCCACCGGTGCTCACCACCTGAGAAGCAAGGATGGGCAGGGTCAGGCAACTTCACCTGCCAGAGGACAGAACCAGAGGGAGCATGAGCTCCAGGAGCCCCCTTCTCTCTTCATACCTGGTCAAAAACGCCCATGTCGGAGACCAGCCCATTCCTGGCCCGCACATTAATTTCCATGGTGTAACGCAGGTGGGGGATTATCAGCTGGAGGAAGAAAGAGGGGAAGGACAAGTCAGGGGAGACCTGAGGCAAGTCCCTGCAGGAAATTGAAGCCGAAGAACAGGAAAGGTGCCCAGTCTTCAGGAAAAGCAGAGACATGAAGTTCGGTGGTCCCTCAACACCAAGAGTGTTCAGTCAAATTGTAATTCATTCCACAAACCATTGACTTATGGCTGTATGATAATTCTCCTTTTCTTTTCATATAAGACTGTTCAAATTCAATGTTTCTCAACCTTTTTTCATTATCACTCCTCTACAGAACCTCTCAGATAGTGTTTCCTCTCCCCGCCCCCAGGAAATTGTAATGCTACACTATACTGTATCTGTTATGTACTATATATGTGTGTGCCCTTTATTTATTTTTTTATTGTCTTGGGAGAGGGAGAGAGAGAAACATCAATGATGAGAAAGAATCATTGATCAGCTGCCTCCTGAACGCCCCATACTAGGGATCAAACCCACAACCCCAACATGTGCCCTTAAGCAGAATTGATTGAACCTGGGACCCCTTAGTGTGTAGGCCAACACTCTATCCATTGAGCCAAACCAGCTAGAGCTGTATATATGTGCTTTATACATAAAATACTCTAAGTTTTTGCACCCTAGAAGTTTTCCATGGTTCTGGAGCCCACTTTCACTCCCTGGAAGGGGTCTAATTGCCTCCATTGGAATGCATGCTCTACCCCGCCTACCTGCAGAACTTCCTCTCCTCTCTTCTCCCTTTTGGCCATTACACTCACCTCCTTTCCGTTCTTCAAACGTGCCATGCTTGCTCCTGCCTTGGGATCGTTGCACTGTTCTCAGCTGTTAGCTCTGCCCAGTACAATGTTCACCTTGATCATCTCTAGGCCGGCTCCTCAGAGCCTCATTCTCTATGTCATCTCAACAAGGGAGCCTTTCCTGGCCACTCAGTCTGAACTCCACATCACATCGCTCTGCTTGGATTCTCTGCATTGTACTTATCACCGCTGATCTGTCATAATACAGTCTTTATTGTCTGGTAGCCCGAAATGGAAATGAAAATCCCCAAAGATCAGGACCTCTGTCTGGCTTACCACAATCATCTAAAATGGTTCTTGTGCCCTAGCTGGTTTGGCTCAGTGGATAGAGCGTCAGCCTATGGACTGAAGGGTCCTAGGTTCAGTTCCGGCCAAGGGCACATGCCTGGGTTGTAGGCTCGATCCCCAGTAGGGGGCGTGCAGGAGGCAGCCGATCAATGATTCTCTCTCATCATTGATGTTTCCATCTCTCTATCCCTCTCTCTTCCTCTCTGAAATCAATAAAAATATTTTACGAAAAGAAAAATAAAAAAAGAATGGTTCTTGCCCCATTGGAGGCGCCCAAGAAGAAAAGTTAATGGGTAAATACTCAGTTCAAATTGTCTGTTTAAAAAAATACAGGCCACTGTTGTGGACCTGAGCCTGTCTAACTGGCCTGTGTGTTACTATTTTAGGACAGGTCAAAACTGGCTGGAAAAGTCTTCTATGTTATTTGCTTGGTCTTCCCTTTTGGGATGGAATCCTCAGTCATTTGTGTGCACTGTCTACATACTGTATGTTCATCTATCTGTGCTTTATACATAAAAAGAGTAAGACTTCTGATCTCTTACCCCCTCACCCCCCACCTTGCCAATGAATCATTTCCACCTCCTTGGGAGGTGATGTCACCCTGTTGAAAATGCAGAGCAAGCCACCTCACTCTCTTGCTCCCTTGTCTCTCATTGGTTGGCTTTTCCCCACAGCCTGAGATTCCACAGAGAGGGTGGCTTCAGAGGCGGGACTGTGCCATGGGGCAGAGAGGCAGGCAGGAGAGAAGGGGATAAGGTATTACCTTGAAGATAGGGTGTATCGATGGAAGGCATCTCATGGTGGCCATAGCAATAACCTCAGCCATCAAATGTCCCCTCAGAAGATGAGAGACAAGCTCGTGAAGCTGGAAGTCAGAGCTCCGGACCCAGCATTTGGCCAAGAGCCAGGCCATCGGGGGGTCCGTGGGCAGGAAAAGTGGTGGTGGTGGGGATCCCGTGCGTGGCAACTGGAGCTGGAGAGAGGATAGAGTGTGGGGAAAAGAGGATGAGTGGCCAGGTGCCCAGCAGATTCCCCCCCTTTTGCATATTTAACCGCTCCCTTCTTCCCCAAATTTGCTTAGCTTTCTCCATCTCACTGCTGCTCCTCCCAGCAGCCACTATTCCTTCTCCTGACTTTCCTACCACTCAGTGCAGTAACATTGTACAAGCTGCTCTGCCGGCCTTCCATACAAGCTCCTCTTCTACTGACTTCCTGGCCTCCACTTGCCCTTTCACTCCCCTCAGTGTGGACAAGATTCAAACCCTCTGCTTCCTTTATCCCACACTTTTTCAGAAAGTTCAGCTTCTCTCTAATCTTTCAACACCACCCCTATTCAGCTGATTAAGTCTCCAGTTCTCAGCTAGTCACTGGCCAGATGTAACAATTTGAGTGTCTCCCATCTATAATAATAAAATCACAATATGCTAATTAGACCAGACGTCCTTCCAGATGACCTTCCAGACGAAGCTGGGGCTGCAAGAGAAGCCCGGGTCCTGGGTGCCTGGTGGTGGCTGGAGGGAAGCCCGGGTCCCTGGTGACAGAGGGGAGCCGCTGCCGGCAGCCGAGGGAAGAAAAGCCAACTCTTGCACAGTTTTGTGCATCTGGCCTCTAGTTACCTCATAACTGCCCAGACAAAAGCCCCCCTGAGCTCGTTTTCTCTTTATTTGTCCTATTTCTGCAGGTGTCTTGCCTAACTCTTCCTTTTCTCTTTCCAGGCCAGTTTAATTTTCCTCTGCATGCCCATCTAGCTTTCCTCTGCACCCCCACAGCTATTCCCCACAACTGAGTCCATTACCCCCCTCTTGGGCAATCGTTGTAACATGTCACCCTAATCTCTGGATCTAGCATGTTTCACAACAGCCTACACCAGCTTCCTGTGTTCATACTCCTTGATTTGGCATCCACCACCCACTACAGTCTGAGCCCTCTCACCTCACACTACTCCCCAGCACGCCAGCCCAATTGTCCACTGACAATCTAACTTCTCACACTCTGCACACCCCATCTCTGCCCAACCCATCTTTCCCTGGGAGGAGGTCCTGCTCCTTCACCAAGGCTCATGCCCACCCCACCTCCCATGACCCCTCCCACACTATCTCCATCCTCAGGTACTTCCTCGGTACTGGAGCATATTTAGATTTTCCCAGTCTCTCTCTCCAGCTAGACCTCACCTTTCTGCCTTTGCCCATTGCAACTTCCAGTGCTTTAGCACAAGTGAATCCTCAGTGAATTTTCATGAAGGGCTGAGCTGAGAGGGCCAACCACAGGGGAGCAGAAATCCTCTCACCTGGATGACCATGGGCAAGAGTTTCCCATCAGGCTGCAGTTTGAGCATGACCAGAGGGGCAGCCAGGTATTGCTGGCTACATAGGATGACGTTAGCCTTGATCCCATCCAGCAGGGAGAAGTCGGCTTCAAACAGCGTGCCTCCCTGGATGGGGGCAGAGGGCGAGGGCTATCAGTATAAGGCATCTTCTTCCCACCCTGATTCGCCAAAGGAAGAAGAACAAGAAAGAAACTAACTTATCCCCATCACCTACTTTGTAACAGACAATGAATCACATGCTATGGCTTCACATAAGTCTTACAAGCACTTGAATTAACTCCAGGTTTATAAAAAAAGGAAACATGATAAAAGAGGATAGGTAACTTGCCTGAAGTCACACAGTTTATAAACAGCAGAGCCAGGGTTCAAACCCAAGTCTGTCTCACCCTATAATCCATGAATTTTCTCTGCACAACCCATCAATTGATCCTGTTGACTCCTGATTAATAAGCCCACCCCTGATCTCATTCTCTTGCTACACACTCCCCCAAATCCTTAGCAGCAAGGGCCAGTTATTTCTTCAGTTTGATTGCATCTATCACCCACCACACACTCTTCCTCCACAATATGCTTTTCTCAGTCGAGGAGGAAGGCCATGCGGTTGCACACCTCCAGGATCACTCAAGATTTCCCCTGTAGAATCCCCTCTTGCATCTGGGGGCAAATTGGGCTCATAGTGGGGCCCAGAGCAGCATAAACACTGACCACACTCCCATTTCACTGTGTGGCCTCCTTTGGGCCATTATGTCCATACCTGCAGCTCCTGCTCCAGCTGGGCCTGTACCTCCTCCATCCCAGAAGGGAACACCAGGCGGGCAGGAAGGCGACTGGAGCGCCTTAGCAGCATGGGGTTGGCGCCATTGAGAAACTGGTACCCAAAGAAGGCATCTTCCTTCCAGGAGTCCCGCACCTTCACTGAGGGTGGCAGTTGTGGAGCAGGTTGTGAGATCTGATCTCCTGGTTCTTCTAAACCCCACCAAACCATTCCCTCTTGCCCCCAGCCCACCAGAGGGACCCAGACCTCAGGTCTCCCAGCCCTGGTTCCCTCGATTGGGTGGTAAGGGTCCTGGGAGAAGTACTGGGATAGGGATACTGACCAGCCAGCTTGCTGTGGTCCCACCAGAAGATCCTGTTGAAGTCATCCAGATCATTCCAGCAAGCAAGAATGTTTAGAGAGTCTTTGATGGCTAATTTGGCCAGCCTTCAGGTAAGGGTAGGCAAAGGGTTTGAAAGTTAGTCTCAAAATCACACATTGTAACTATCAGCACCCTCTTTGGGCTAATCTAGCCCTGTCCCTGTTCAGTCCATAGGAGCCCCTGGACCAGGATGCCTCCCTCTCCTCCAGCCCCCACTGCTCTCACCCCTCGACCAATGAAGTCTCAAAGTCAATTCTTTTGTCCTCCAGAAACCTCTCATCTAGCGGGAGGTCATCCAAATTGGCCGCAGCCACATTCAGGATCAGCCCATCCTTCCAGCTACCCCATCTGTGGTGCAGAAATGAAATCAGGCTTTGATGCCCGGAAGGGCCAGGACTCACTGCCAGGTCAGGAGGGCTCAGGGCGGGGTAAGGCTAACCGGTACAGCTTCCTTCTCTCTTCCAACTCCTCCTCCCTATGTTTCTTGAACAGGCCTTGAGGGTCCTCTACCAACGTGCAGCCTAGAGGAGGAAGGAGGGTGTGGACAAGGGCATGGACTAAGAGGCTTCTCCTGTGTTGAGGCCAAAGGTAAACTGAGTGAGGGAGTGAAAGGATTAAGGAAAGACAGACAAGAGAATGAAAGCTGGGTCTTGATGGGACGCTGCTCCCTGATGAAGAGACAGCGCCAGCGCCCATGAGCCGTGTCTTTATTTTATAGCAAATGCCACAAGGCAAAGTAGGGGCGTGATCACATTGTTTACAGCATTCTCGTGAGTCCCAACCGCACTCAACTACATGCACCTGAACTCTAGCACAAGGCACGTGGGGCCACGTGTTTGGACCATAGGTTCAAGCTTACAACCACAGCCATTGGCTATGATTGTGCTGGGAGGGCCCTGCCCTCCAGCTGGGACTTGCGCTTGGCAATGAGAGGACCCTGTCCTTTCGTTAGTCAGAGGCTTGGACCTGGCCAAAACACTGTAGCCGCGCCCCATACTCCTGAGAGCCTCTTCCTCCCCCTCCCCGGTCCCTGCCAGGGGTGCCTCTCAGCCCACCCTTGCGGGGGAGGGGTGACCCTTCAGCATCACGCCCCTCCCAGCCTGCCTGTCAATGCCAGCAACCACCTCTTCCAAAAGGAAAGAAGACCCAGCCCTCTGTTTCCCGCCCTCACACCCTGTTCCCTCTTCTCCTCTCCTCCAGCCCCAGCTTCTCTTGGGCCCCAGAGGCCTCCTCACACCCCACCCTGAGCTCACCTGTGCCCTCGGGGAGGCTCAGGACTCCACTGCCCGCCACCCAGCGGTAACACGGGAACCTGAACTCGTCCCCTCCGGCCCCAGGGCCCTGCACGGAGATCCAGTTGCAGAACCAGGCGTCATCTAGTGGGAAGTGCTCTTTGCGAATTTTCATGAACAGCAGCGGCCCCAGGTACTCCTTCACGTCCGCCTGGAACTCCGTCTCCTGCAGGCGACACAAGGGGCTCAGCATCCATGGCGATCGCCTGGAGGGGGGACTGAACTGAGCCCAGCTCCCCGCCCAGGCCCTTCTGCTGGGCCTCTGGGAAGCAGCGCCAAAGGAGCCAAAAAGAGAAAGGGGGCGCCCCGACCAGGTGTTCCCATGTCCCCATTATGGGCCGTGGAGTTCTTCAGCCCGGGGTGAGGCGGACGAGGGAACATGCACTCCTTCCTGCCCTCTTTCCCCCTTGTAGTCACTGATCCTACCGAGCGCTGAGCTGGGCGCTGGGCGCTGAGCTGGGCGCTGGGCGCTGAGCTGGGCGCTGGGCACCGCCGCGGGCGAGCGCACCGTTGCGCGGGGAGATACACTGTTGACCAGACATTTGCAGCCAAGAGACCCCGGCGCCCCCTCCGCTCGTTGTGAGCGGAGACTCTAGGTGTGGAGGGTTTAATTAGGGAAAGTGAGAGAGCGGGGAGGTTGGGGAAATGCGTGCCAGGGAGAGGAAGCGAGAGCGCGGAGGCAGAGCGACGAAGAGGCGGCATGGAGCCGAGCACGGAGCGCGTGGGAGATGAGCTTGACTAGACGGTGAACAGTCTCCAAGGGCAAGCCAAGAATTCGGTCCTGAGAACCGGCAGAAGCCATTCAAATGTTTGTGGGGAGGGGCGTGTTAGGGGTGGGGGTGTATTTGAAAGACCTCGATCTGGCTGCAGAAGGGCTTGGAAGGGCAGGAGAAGAAGCGGCCCGGAGGGGAAGAGGCTGGAGGTGGGCATGTAGGTTCACGCGGACACTGGTGGCCGGGGGCCGGGCGGGCATCCTGACCCGGAAGCCGGAATGTCCAGGGGGCAGAATTGGCAGCGCTGGATTCTTGGTTGGAGGCGAACAGAGCAGGACGCCGGCGGGACCCCTGGGGGGTGTGGGGTGGGGGAAAGCGGAGAGGTGTGGGGGTGGGAAAGGGAGGACCTCGCCTGGGCAGGTTCCTTTGAGGCGTCCGTGGGACAGACATCCGGATCTGGGGGTCCTGGAAAGAGCTGGTGGGCAACGGAAATGTGGGGATGGGAATTGGGGAAGAAAAAGTAACAGGAGCCCGGGCGAACCAGGTAGATGTGATGAGAGAGGGGAGGGGCCAGGAAATTCAGCTCTTAGTTTCTCTCCTCCCCCCACCCCCACCCCCCATGCCCCGCCTCGGTGGAAGAGGTTTGAAATAGAATCTCAGAATGGAGGAAACTTCCCAGACCAGGTAGCTCCTTTGGTTAGAGCGTGTCCTGACACCCCAAAGTTCCAGGCTCATCCCAGGTCAGGACACATACAAGACTCAACCACGCATGAGTTAGTGGAACAAAATCACTCTCTCTCTCTCTCTCTCTCTCTCTCTCTCTCTCTCCTCTCTCCTCTCTCCTCTCTCGAAATAAAATCGAGGAAACCAGAGACACACAGCCCCTTCATGATCTCTGCAAAAAGAGAGAGAGCTCTGCGCAGGAGAGTGTGCAGAAGCATCCTCCCCATCCCAGGGAAGCCAGAGGGCCCAGACATTTATTGAGCGCCTGCTGATAGCCTCACTCTGCCCAGTGCCTCTCTAACCAGGAATGTGCCCGCCTCCAGGCTGGGGACCAGCTCCCGCAGCTCACCTTGCCCCTCGCTGGCCTCAGGCGCTTCCCGAGCGCGGCTTCCCCATACAGGCCCACAAGCCACAGCTGCACCTGGTTGTTGGAGCCCGCGAAGAGCGAGGACCCCGTGGACACCCGGATGCGGTAGACACCCATCTTCCACAAAGACCTTTCATGCCTTCTGAGGGGAAGAGGAGTGGAGGTGCCTAATAAAAGGGCTCAAGACCCCGCCCCCTAAAGCCTCGTTTTGACATTGCAGACTTGCAGGGTGTGGATGGATGGCAGGCCTCCAACCAACCCAGTCTGGCCACAAGCTCTGGGCAGCCCAGAACTCGGCCCCAGCTCAAGAAGGCGGGGCCTAGGCGGTTTCTGGTGCAGACCCTTATCTTTGTGGGAGGAGGATGGAATGAGGAAGCTGAGAGGATTTGGGCCGAAAACATGCAGGAAGAAGAAATTGACGCCTCACCCAGCAGGCAGATGGAGTGTGGCTGGGAAGTCCCCTCCATCTAAACACATAGACACACACACACACACACACACACACACACACACACACACTTGCTGGCCTCACAGGTTGGCTCACCCCCCGCCAATGGTCATGCTTAAGGTTGTGGGGTGCATGAGGAAGCAAGGAGGCCTGGTCTGCAGTTGAGGAAGGTACAAAATGAAAAATCAGACAGAAGCTGAAAACCAGGACTACAGGCTTTATTAGAGGAGAAGGACCTGCCGGGCTGTCTCGCAAAGGAAGGACAGCAGCACGTGCAGGGGTGGGTACACCTTTTGAGGGGCAGAATGGGAAGGGGTGGGGGCTTAGTGTACTGGGCTCACACTGATTGGTGGCTTACTGCATTGTCCATATAGGACAAGGGCTTAGGCAGTGATGGCGAACCTTTTGAGTTCGGCGTGTCAGCCTTTTGAAAAACCCTAACTTAACTCTGGTGCCGTGTCACATAGAGAAATTTTTGATATTTGCAACCATAGTAAAACAAAGACTTATATTTTTGATATTGATTTTGTTTATTTAAATGCCATTTAACAAAGAAAAATCAACCAAAAAAATAAGTTCACATGTCACCTCTGACACGCGTGTCAAAGGTTCACCATCCCTGGCTTAGGGTATTTGGCAGGTGTGGATTGGTGGTCCAATGTATAGTCCATATAAGGTATATGGTTAGTCACTCAGGTATTTCCGGGCTGCAGGTTACATCATATTCCGCCCACCAGTTGGAGGGAAGAGAGGATCTATCATTCCAGGTTTCGGTAATAGTAAAAAAATTGAGAGTCCCGGCAAGGTCAGGGGGCGCGAGGGTCCATCTTCCATAGCTACTTCCTGCTGGGAGGGGGTGTCGTCAGGGGCATCTACCCGGGGTCTCAAAGATTCTGGTGACATAGGTGTCTCTAGGTTCTGAATTCAAGGCCAGATAGATTTCTTCCACCTTCTGGTTGGCGAATGCCTGCGTTCTGTCCTGCAATAAACTAGTGAAACAACCCATGAGATAGGGGCCAAGGAGCAAGATTAAAAGAATAAATACCAGTGGGCCTAATAGTGGGAGGAGCCATGGAGTAAGTGAGCCAAAGGTGGCATACCCCACTTCTAGCTGGTTATGTCCTCTTTGGTCAATCCTGTCCCGGAGGGATTTAATGTGATCTTTGACAATTCCTGATTCATTTACAAAATAGCAGCATTCTTCCCCAAGAAAGACACAGGTACCTCCTTTTTCTGCTGTCAAGAGATCTAAAGCGCGCCGGTTCTGTAGGGCTACTGCTGCTAAGGAGACTACCTGCCTTTGAAGGGATTCAAGGGAATTGCTGATGATGGAGATATCCTCTGAAAATTCAGCAGACAATTTGTGGTGGAAATGAGCAGAGGAGGAAATGCCTCCTACGCCTGTCCCTACTGCAGTGAGGACTCCCGTACCCACTAAGAGGGGAACAAGGGCTGCCCTTTTGTGGCGAGACCTGAGAAGACCAAGAGAGGATTCGAGTTCTCCCTCTGTTCTGATAGAAAGATTGGGGGTTAGGAAGACATAAAGGCAGAGCAAGTGTGACAGGTCTTGGGGACACAGGTGTAGGCTGTAGTCCCACAGAGGAGAAAAATGCCCGGTGGAGGGCAGGCTAAGGGAGGGGGTAAATTTATAGATTGTGCACAGTAGTAAGGTGTAGGGGTAGTTGAGGTAGTGGTTTGAGAGGTATTTGTTAAACAGGTAGTGTTTTCTGTATTAAAGAGAGAGATGTTGCATAGGGTGCGTTGAGGTCTGGTATAGGCAAGAGTTAAGTTAGTGGTCCAATAGGTTGGGATTGGAGTGGCTATGATGGGGGTTTGAGCCAGTGACAGACAAATCCAGCAGGATGTAGAGAAGGAGGGCTTGATGTTAGAGAGTAGATGGAAAGTTGTGTTGATGAGGGTGGGCAAAGGAGTAGGTTCAGGGTTCATAGGGCGAGAGAGAATGTTCTTTAGTGGGGGAAGGATAGGTCGGGGATTAATATAGGTTTTGATAAAGACAATTATAGTAGAATTGATGACTCCTTCGTCATCCCAAGTCCGTTTCACCTGAAAATATTAAAAACATGAGCTTCTTCCAGAGTAAAAATTGGAGGGTCCCTTGCCAGGTAAGAGCCTGTGAGGAGTGAGGAGTCATCGGGTCCTGGATGGTGCCGCTGAATCTTCTTCGGGGATGGTGGGAGGCATTTGGTGAGCCTGAAAGAGGTAGGTATTGCAGTGAAAGTGGGAGGGAATGTTAGAACGAGCTGTTATCCAAGGGAAAAGAAAATAGGAAGGAAAGGAGCAGTAAAAGCCGGTGACCTGGATGGTTGGATAAGAAGTAAGACACGGTGCTGGCTTAACTTCTTCTTTTACTGAACCTTAATCCTTGCTGTTTTTCTGAATATTCTGGTTTAGCTTAAGAAGTATCCAGTAACCTTGTCCTGCCAGACTTGGAGACTGAAACCTCACTTTCTTGCTCAGAATAAAATGGCCCTTTTAGAATTCTTGCAAATAGTTAATTTTGAACTTCTTTCTTTCAACATTTCTCTTTTCCTTCTCATCACATACACAACCTTCACAAATTTCACACTTTCAAATTAGCCTTCAAACCTTCTTTCTATGTCCTTCAAAAATGCATAACCATGCCTGAGACCTTCCATTAAGTATTTCTCTTACTTTTAAGAAAGTATACATCAATGTTTTAGTATTGTTTAACCCAGCAATGCTCCAAAGTCTTTACGTTAATAAAGACTTTGGAAAATTATGTATAGGTATATGAGGCTGGAGAAAATGCAGGGGGAGGAGGGAGTAGGTCCTGCAGTCTGTTCCCAGTCCTCTAGCCCCTTGGATTTTAAAACTGTCCCATTGTTCCTAGAGATAATGATCTCTGTTTCTGATAATAGCAGGATTGTTGTGTTATCGGGTGGGGCCACAACATTAGTAACAAAGAAACAGAATTTCCGGAGGATGAAGCCCAGAAATCATGATTTTAATAAGATTCCCAGGTGATTCTAATGTGCAGCCAAGGTTGAGAACCACTGCCTTAGAGACCATAGTTAAGTAGCAAATTGTGAGTCATGCAGATTCAATGAGGCTTCATTGGGTAGCCTTGTCCTTAATGGTAATTTCCAGCATCCTATCACAGTAGTAGTAACAGACTTTCCTCCTGGTACCCTGAGTCTGTACCATCTTGCTCACCTCCCTTCCCTCCTATTTATCCGTCTGTTATTGTGATCCTTTAAAATGTATTTTTATTGATTTCAGAGAGGAAGGGAGAGGCAGAGAGACATAGAAACATCAATGATGAGAGAGAATCATTGATCAGCTGCCTCCTCCATGCACCCTACTGGGGTTTGAGCACACAACCCACACATGTGCCCTTGACCGGAATCAAACCAGGACTCTTCAGTGCACAGGCTGATGCTCTATCCACTGAGCCAAATGGGCTAGGGTTGATACTGTGATTTTTTAAAAATAAATCTTTATTGTTCAGATTATTACAGATGTTCCTCTTTTTCCCCCCATAGCTCCCCTCCACCCGGTTCCCACCCTACCCCATGCCCTTACTCACCCCCCCCCCCACACTGTCCTCATCCATAGGTGTAAGATTTTTGTCCATTCTCTTCACGCACCCTTCACACCCCCTTTTCCCCGAGAATTGTCAGTCCACTCTCTTTCTATGCCCCTGCTTCTATTATATTCACCAGTTTATTCTGTTCATCCTCATCAGAAGAAAAAGGTAAAGATAAAAATTATGAACAACAAAGTGACAACAAATACATATCTATCAACAAGTGAATTTAAAAATCAAGTCAATAAAAAAATCTGATGAACAGGATATTGTGATTTTTAATAAGAAATATATATTTGGTCTTCCTCCCCATTTCAGGCAGAGTTCCTAAAACCCTTGGAATTTCTTAAAGGATAAGAGCAAGAAAGGTGTCTTTTATTATGTTAATGAGGTGGTTTTTGGAAAGCCCCTAGTTCACCTAAGAATGGAAGCTGGTTGCTAAAGGAGTCAAACTGAGGAGAGGGTTGGAACTTTCAGCCCCGCTCCCAGTCCTCTGGGGAGGGGAGAGGGGCCAGAAGTTGGCTCAGTCACCAATGGCTAATGATTTAATCCCACCTATGTATACCAATCAAGGCCTGGGTTTAGAGAGCTTCCAGGTTTGTGAACACAGGGAAATGGGGGAGAGTGGTGCCTGGAGAGGGCATGGAAACTCCACACCCTTAGCCCCTACCTTGTCCTATGCATCTCTTCCACCTGGCTGTTCCTGAGTTATATCCTTTTATAATAAACCAACGATCTAGTAAGCCAAATATTTCTGTGAGTTCTGTGAGATGCTCTAGCAGAATATGTTTTTTGCATCCACTGTGTTCTCTCCTCTCTTTCTGGGATTCAATGGCATGAATGTTAGACCTTTTGATATTGTCCCACAGAGCACCGAGACTCTGTTTATTGTTTTTTATATTGTTTCTCTATGTTATCATAGAGAAAATGTCCAATTATTTGTTGCCTCTTTCCTGTCACCTCCATGCCACTGTTGAGCTATCCCAGTGAATTTTTATTTCAGATATTGTATTTTTCAGTTCTGAAACTTTCATAATTCTTTTTTATAGTCTCCATTCAGCCAAGAACATCTATGTCTCCATTCAAGACCTTTACCAAGGAACAGTCATGACATCTGCTTTAACATCTTTGTCTGATAATGCCAATGGCTGAGTCATCTCAGGGCTGACATTCACGTTTTGGCTTCCCTCTCAGTCTGCATGCCATTAGTAACTTCACAGACTCCTCAGGTCCTTAGTTGCAGTGTGTATTTGTTTAGAATTTCCCATTGTAATCAGTGGGAAAGATAGGCTGCATTGGGCTTAGCAGAAGTCATTGTTGAATTTTAATAATATGCATGTACAATGGATGAATGTTAAAAACATCATGTTAAGTGAAAGAAGCCAGACACAAAAGGCCACATATTGTGTGATTCCACTTACATGAAATGTCCACAATAGATAAATCCATAGAAAACAGAAAAAAAGACTCATGTTTCCAAGGTTTGAGGGGAAGGGAAGAATGAAGAGTGAATGGGAGGAAACCCCATGGAGGGGCATCACTCATTTTACTGCACTTCACTTTATTGTGCTTCACAAATGCTGCATTTTTCACAAATTGAAGGCAAGACCCTTCCCCTTGGTCTGAAACCAAACCCACAATATCTCTGAGGTGTGTCTGCAGGGGGTTTCTTTTGTGGATGCAAAATGTCCTTAAAGTAAGTAGTGGTGATGGTTGCATAGCTCTCAAATATACCTAAAAAACACACACACACACACACACACACACACAAAAACAAACAACTTTTAAAACGCTGACTTTCATGGTATGTGAACTTTATCTCAAGTTGTTATTTTGAAAAAATATATATATGTAAACCTAGGATTTTTATTGTTTATTTTCAACAAATACTGTATTCTACTTGAAAGTTAATTTTGAGAATTTCCTGTTGTGCAGTTAGCCCCTGACATCATTAAACATGTTCATTGCAAGAGCAAGTTCACTGACAGTTCACAATGATTCCAGCTCACTTTGGATACAGTTTTTGTTTCCAGGCCAAGTTGGATGGAGTACTCATTTTTAAGCTATTCAAACATCAAGGACAATTTTTTAAAATTTAATCTCAATTTCTAAAGTATACTTTGATTTTTGTTTAAATGCAAACACAAGAGGAACAGCTCAGATCCTACTCTCTGTGTATGCAGTTTTTCTTTTCTTAGTTATCATTTTGTTTTCTGCTATGAAGTTTTAAGTGCAATTCATCAGACACAAAATATTTTCAAACAGCTGTAATCAGCCTTAAACAACACACAGCAAAGCACCACGCTTTAAATTGTTGCTTGAAGAGTGAGCACAGAAAATGTGGAGAAGTCATGAATTGTGCAACAACAAAATGTAAGAAAATAAGCATTTGCATTGAGAAAGGGATCAAATTTCAAGAAAGAAAAGGATAATTTTTTAAAAGAATTCAAAGTATGAATTCATAGTTTTTCTTATTATAATTTTTTTAACTTCTAGTTTCTAAATTTTACTGGCATGATTATGTAGACAAAGCTTAAATAAAAGAAAATGTTCCCTGTCTTATTGTTTTCTATCCATGACTATTATAATTATTATTTTTTATTCGTGATTACTAAAATTAATTTAAGGGTGTTAAAAATTATCTGCTTTGCCCTTGCCGGTTTGGCTCAGTGGATAGAGCATTGGCCTGAGGACTGAGGGGTCCCGGGTTTGATTCTGGTCAGGGGCATGTACCTTGTTTGCGGGCATATCTCCAGTAGAGGGTGTGCAGGAGGCAGCTGATCGATGTTTCTCTCTCATCGATGTTTCTAACTCTCTATTCCTCTCCCTTCCTCTCTGTAAAAAAAATCAATAAAATATATCTTTTAAAAAAATTATCTGCTTTGAGTGTCAAATAAGCAAGGTATACAGCTGCCCTTTGGGGTTGACTGTAGCAAGGAGGGCACCTGTGACTAAAACTTTCCCTTGAACATTGTGACACACTGTGACAGACCCTGCCCCACGACCCATCTAAGACCATAGACCTTCTACTTAACCCACATAAATTTCCACTACTCCCCCCACCCAACTCTAAGTCTATTCTACATATGGCCACACCCTACCTGAGGAACAGAACATGTTGTACATCTGGAACCCACTGATGCCAGCTCCACCCCAGAGCCCCCACCATAACCTAACTTTATCAGGAGAGCCAGAGGCAGCTGCCAGCTCCGTCCCAGAGACCCCACCTTAACATTTTTTAAAATTGATTTCAGAGAGGAAGGGGGAAGAAGAGAGAGGTAGAAACATCAATGATGAGAGGGAACCATTGATCGGCTGCCTCCTGCACGCACCCTACTGGGGGATCGAGCCAAAGCCCAGGCAGTGACCTTGACTGGAATTGAACCTGGGACCCTTCAGTCCACAGGCCCATGCTCCATCCACTGAGCCAAACCGGCGAGGGCCCCACCTTAACCTTTAAACCTCAGTCCCTCACAGAGATAGGGCCATTAGTTCTCTATAGCTCTTGGCCCCTGTCCTCCCTTAGAAAGTGAATAAACCTTTTTTGTTCAGTTACTCTTCTATGTGAATTCTTTCACAACCCGTGGCTTAAATTGAGAAAGCCATCAGAGCCCACCTAGCACACTGTAGTTTCCAAACATAGTTGCCTCACTGATTTTCCTCCCCTTTTGTGACCCACTCTATGTTCAATCTCCTCCCGCTTAAGGGGGGGGGGGACCCTTGTGTCTGCCTCAACCAAGAGAGTACAACAGAAATGATATCTGTGACTTCCAAGGTTAGGTCATAAAAATGTCATACATTCCCTTCCACCTGTTCTCTTGGAACCCAGCCACCATGCTGTGAGGAAGCCCAAGCTACATGGTGAGGCCACATGTAGGTGTTTCAGCTGATAACCAGCATCAACCACTGGATGTGTGAGTAATGAAGCCTGCAAGATGACTCCAGTTCCAGTCACAACCTGACTTTAATGAGAGATCCCAAGTGAGAACCACTTCAACCAGGTAACCCCCAGAACCATTAGAGATAATAATAAAATATTGTCAATATTTTAAGCCTCCTAATGCTGGTGACTTACTAGGTACCCAGAACAGATTTCAGCACCAAGAGTGGGGTGCTGCTGAAACAAAAACAAAAAACATGTGCATTGGCATTAGGACCAGGGGTTGGTCAGAAGCCTAAAGGGCCTTAAGCAGGAAGTTAGTGAAGGCCTCAAGTGCTTCAAGAAGGTTGTTGGTGAGGGCTTAAAGGAAAATAAAAAAAGTGTTCTTGGAAACTGGGAGGAAAAAATTATGCAAGCAGGTGTTATGTTTCTATTATTGTTATGTGATAGTGGAAACTTTGTCCCCCACAGTAACAAGAAAAGTGGGAAATGTATCTAATAAACTAGTGATTTAAGGAGATTTCTAGGCAAAATATTGAAAGTATCTCCTGACTTCTCGCTGCCTATGATAAAATGCAAGAGGAAAGAGATAAATTAAAGATGAAATGTTACGTATGCATGATCCAGGACTTGCTGAGATCAAAATAAAGTTTTTTCTTAAGTCTTAAACACCTCTCCAAATGACTAACAATGCCAAAATTAAGAAATGGTTTCTGGGCAGAGTCAAATGCAGGGCATTTTAAGGAAAGCATAGTCTGAAAATTAAGCAACAGGTATAGCTATAAAATTATATTTTAAAACCTCAGAAAGATTTAAGCTGGTGCTTCAAACAAAGGCCTTGTAAGGGTCTCAGAGGTATATCCAGCAAAATATCTCTATTAAAACAATGGGGCATATCAGAATCTTCAGGACAAGGAGTCCAAGCTAGAGAAGGGGTTATTGAAAAGAAATTTATATACAGATTTTTATCTAATAGGTTATATTATAATTTATGCCTACAATACCCACAAGATATATATATATTTGGCCCTGGCCAGATAGCGCATCTGGAAGCAGATCCAACCTGGTCTTTACACTAATGATGCTATGTGGCTACATACAAAGGACCTCCCTTTGAGGTGAAAGGGAAAGGAATGTGTAGGGCTCAAACTATGGCCAAAGGTGGAATAAAATAAATTTTTTAAAAGAATCAGGCTAAGGAACTGGTTACCTATAAACATGGGCTTCTGTTTATTGAAAAGAAAGGATGCTTTAGAAGAGAAAGAGCCTAGAGCAGCGGTCGCCAACTGGTGGTCCACGGACCACTGCTGGTCCGTCAGGTCCAAAAGGTTGGCGACCACTGGCCTAAAGGATAAAACCAAGAGCTACAGTGAACTCACAGGCAGTAGAACCAAACCAAATCTCAGTAGCTATGTCTGAGAAACCACCCCCAAGAAGCCTCATCCACATCTGGATGAGATCCTGGACTTTTAACTGATGCCATAATGGGATGTAACTTGGGGAAAGGGTTGAGTGTACTTTGCAGGTGGGAGGGATGTGACTTGTGATCAAAAGATGGACTGTGACAGATTGTGTTTTCCAAATATTTCCACAATAATATCTAACATCCCACATGCCCTTTTGTAACACTGACACTACTCCCATCAAATGGTGGAATCTGGATTCCCCCCTCTTGTGTTTTGTCTGGACTTCTGTGACCACCTGAACCAATAGAACACAATGGAAGTAATGCGATGTGACTTGCAAGGCTAGGTTAAATGTCTTGCTCTTCCTTGCACCATGTTATTTTGGGCTACTTGCGCATAGAACCTAGCCACCATGCAGTGAGAAACCCAAGCCTCATGAAGAGGCCACATATAGATGTTCAGGCCAACAGCCCAAACTTGAGATCCCAGTCAACAGGCAATATCTACCACCAGACATGATGGATGCAGAAGCCTTTGAGATGACTCCTGCCTCAGCCACTGTCTAACTACAACTACAGGAGATTCCCTAAGTGAGAATAATAGCTAAGCCACCAAAACTGTAAGATAACAATAAGTGACTTAATGATTTTAGTCACTAAGTTCATGTTTTAAGTCAATAAGTTCATGTTTAAGTCACTGAGTTAATCTTTTAAGACAATAAGTTGATGATTAAGTTAATGTTTGAAGTCACTAAAATGATTGTTAATGTTTTAAGTCACTAAGTTTTGGGATGATTCATTATCCCAATTGATAATTGGAACAAACATGCAGAAGCCAAGGAGAGGAAGGAGAAGAAGGCCTGGAGAGAAGAGCTAACCCAGTCCTGTATCAAAAAGGGTTGACAGAGACGATAGGCCCCTTGCCTTATAAGAGACAGAACTATATAGGCACAGGCATATGGGGTCAAACCACATCTGTCCAACAAATGGCATTCTACTTTGTGGATGTCAACATATAGGTGGGCCTCTAGCAAATCCAATATGGTGGGGGGATTTCCTAGTTCTCTGTTCTCCAACTCACCTTTAACTGATTTTTTCCAGCCTCCATTCAACATGAACAAATATATCACCATCAGAGATATATACTGACGGGGGTAGTGTAGATTTTGTAGAGGAGACATCATGGAGAAGAGTTTAAAAAATTTAACCCATTTCTAAACAACCATGAAGATTCAGGAAATAATACCAAAAAATGAGCCTTGGAGAAGAGTTCTGTACAACTCTTTAGGGGAAAAGAAGAGGAGTATTGGGCTGTCCATTGAGGTCCAGGGGTCATAGGTAAATACTGTGTTCTGTATTCTCACCTACCTCTCAGGTGAAAAATTTATGTAGTAATCTTGTTGTGATAGAAACTATTTTTTTTCAGGAGAGGATGTAACAGGATAAAGAGGTGAAGATTTTCTGCTTTTGGCAGCTGTGTGAGTTCCTCACAGGGAATTACTTAAGAGGGTATATTCAGACTCTTAGTCCACAGCTTTTTTAAAAAAATCTTGAGAAGAACTGAGCATATCCAAACCTTGGAATCTGGGCAGTGGTCATGGAATTACAACCTAAAATAAAAGTGGCCAGGAGGTTTCAGCAGACTCCCAAGCTACATATAGACACAAAATAAATAAATGAATAAACAGATGAATTAATAAGTAATTACAGCACAGTTATTGATACCTTTCAATCAGGAAGGCCAGGAAGAGGACCTGAGTGAGCCTTCTCATTTCCAGGAGGGGCTGAGGGGAAGCTGAGGATCTAACACCCCCAGATGTGAAGCAGGGAGCTCAGGGCATGTTGAGATGGTGTCAGAGCATAGCTGCTCTGAATCCCTATATTCTTCTGAATTCTGCTAATGGCTACGCCAAGTGTCAAAGCAGGACCTAATTCTTACTCCTACTATGTGTACTGGTTAATAATGGTGGATTTTGTAAACAAAGAAAACAAAAGAATTTCAAGAGAAGCATCAAACGTGCTTTCTTCAAAGTAATGTCCATTGCAAGTTACACATTTCCCCCATCTTTCAGGTAATTGGTGAGTGTATAAGCAGGAGTCTTTATTGTAGGAGCCAGTGGCCATATGGCCATCAGACAAAACAGTTCTTCAGAACAAAGTCTCAATAGGCAGCTGCACACCAGTTGATGAACAAATACATCTTTCCCACAAAGTAGCAGTAACCTCTGTACCCACAGTCATTATCTGAGCAGCCGCACGCTGCCTCTAGACCTACCGCCTCACATAGCAGCAGCACCTGAGCTCCTAACCTCAGCAGCCTCAGTAGCCTCTCTCCAGCCTCTCCAGCCTTTCCCCTTTTCTGCACCACTCTAGCTGGTCAGTCACGTGGATTATAGCACTTAGACAAAGAGGCCTCTTGCCAATAGTGACATCATATTTTGGCGACTGAAAGGCACATGTGCACAGTGTACCGTGAGATTGCTGTCCTTGCACCTGTGTATGGCACCTTAGTCTTGAACATACTGATTAAGATTCCCATATTCAGAGTGGCCTTGGCCGTCAGCGTGCTAACAGCAAGACTGCAAGACCTTCACTCTCTAACTGCAGGAGCAGGGCAGTTATGTCTGCCTTCTGTCTGTAACTCCACCCCCTCCCTGGAGGCTTCCTTAGGGAAAGTGGGTGGGAGGTGGCATTCGCAGTCTCAGTATTCTCAGCAGTGGGTAGAGGATGAGTCTCAAGGATGCTGTCTATGCGTGGGACAAGGTCTGTCAGTTAGCATCACTGCATTGCAGCATAACCTGTATGTCTGTCTGTCTATCTGTCTGTCCGGGCTGTGGGTTGGGGGAAGAGATGCTGAGACAACCACAGGCCGGGGGTGCTCATATGGCCACACTGTTTTCCACTCTGTTGGGTCGCAGGTACTCGTAGGGCATATCCAGCTTTGCATTCCAGACCTCAATTTCCTTATCCAGGGCAGCCAGCTCCTCCCTGAACTTCTTCAGCACAGCTTTGGGCTCAGGGCCTGAAAAATACTCCTCCTCATGCTGGCCCAGAGCCACCTGAGATGGAGAGAGAAAAGCAGCTGAGAGCCTTATGAACCCCAGTTTGGAGCGCCACACCTCCCCACAGCTGCCCCCTTCCTCAGGGACCAGGCCACCCGGCTCTCACACTAATGGGCTGACGTTTGCCCAGTTGCCAGGTAATGGACATCTGGAGAGAAGCCTGATGAAAGTTGGGCAGTGTTGCCATCACCATCTCCAGTGTCACATCCTTGGTGGTCGGTGCGGGCTGCCGCATTGTGCAAGGTGTGTTAGGTCAGATAAAAATAAATATCACATGATCTCACTCATTTGTGGAATATAATGAACAACATAAACTGATCAACAAAAATAGATCCAGAGACAGAGAAGACCCTCAAACCCCAGCAGGAAGGCAGAGGAGAGTCGGGGGGAGAGTAAGAGATCAACCAAAGGACTTGTATGCATGCATATACGCAGAACCAATACACACAGACACTGAGGGGGTAGGGGCATGTGCTGGGGGAGTGGGAGTGACTGGGGTGGGGTCCATTGGGGGAAAAGGAAACATATGTTATATTATGAACTATAATAAAATAAAATAAAATAATACGAAAATTCCTCTTAGTAAAATAAATAAATACATACATACATACATACATACATACATACATACATAATATCTAGTGCTCTTTCTGGGTCCCACAGCAAAGCGCCCCCTGACCCCTAGATACGGAGGAACAGGCAGGAGCTGCCCAGTATGTCAGGATTTCTAATGTCCAGACCAAATCTGTTGGAGAGGTGGGAGCCTTGGCCTGGAATCCTGAATATTCCTGAACTCTGGGCTCTGAATGCCATGGACATTGGGTAATATCTGCCACTCCATGGACATCAGTTCCCCAATTTTCCATTGAGTGTTGAGTTCAGAACTGCATAAGCCTGAGCTCAGAACAAAGGGGTCAGCTCCCTCCACCCTGGGTGGGTATTGGACAGAGGTGCATGCATGTGGTTCCAACTCTGGGCTCCTTTTCAGACAAATACTGGCCAAATGCTCATCTGACCTGCTGAATGCTCACCATGTCCCCCATGCTTCTCCATGTCTGTGCACGATTCCACCAGCAGATCCTTTTCCAGAGCCCCCGAGGAAACCTGTGTGCAGCCAGGACCCCAACTTTGCCGGCACAATGCTAGGTTCATCTCAGGCTCTGTTGGGCTCAGTATCTTGTTCATTTATTTCTAAATACATATTACCCTTCTGGAAAAAGCATGTGTGGGTATCACTGATTTCATAAAACAAGCAAACAAACAAAACATCTCTCCCTATCAGTTGAATTGGGGCAGATTTTATTAACAAAGATAGATATTTGCTACTATTGCTATAACATTCCCTAGTTGGAAACAGGTTTTGATTAAAAACAGACATTGGTTAAATATTCCTGCCATTTCCACAGAAGCTTTACTCTGAAGGAGAAGACCATTTGTTGGCTGTGGTTAGGAACAAATAGAGTAGCCCCAGTATCTACAGGGGTCTTAGTAGCTTCTCTTACTTGATAATTTCACCTGCTCCCAAACTATCAGTGAGAAGGGGAAACACCCTTGGATCAACGCTATGGTTGTTTTGTGGGGGGGTTCCCCCTTTTTCTACATCCTATTTCAGTTTCCTATGATTCCAACAGTGGACAGATTTCTCTACAGGAATTTTCCCGCAAACCTTATTTAGAAAGTGTGTTGCATTTGCTGACAGAATCCATTAGCTATATTAATTGGAATCGGTTAGAATAGCCAGGATTACATGTTCTAACAGTTAAAAGTCTTTGTGAACCCATCCAGGTCATTGAGAAAATCTGGAACAATTGCTGGTTCCTCTCTTGCTGAGAGCAGCTTTTCTCCAAAGGGAGCTGTTAGAATTCCTATTCTCATTTTCCCTGAAGTCAGTAGGGAAGGGCAGTGGAGGGGACTGAAGGGGAAGGAAGAAGGGATGGGAAAGTGGGAAGGATATAGTGGGGGAGCTAAAGAAAGCAGAAGAATGGTGCGTTGGCATTTATTAGCTTCACAAGAGTTCAGAGACAGTCTCTAAAATTTCTAATTCCTTAATTGTTTTTAAAAGAATTTATTTGTGCTTCTCCGTAGAATCTCCTGATTTCCAAATCAAGATATGCTTCATTCATTCATTTAGTTTAATTTTAGACCGGGCATTTTTCTAATTTTTATTGCATGCCAAAAATTAATTTAGGAACACAAATAAAACTGCATTTTGGCCAATTGTAGGTGGATATTTTCTAGTTCAATCTTCCCATTGCTGTAAAGCACTTGCAAGTAAAGCTTCCTATCAGGAGTATTAGTGAGGGCTGGGATCTGGCATCTCCTGGCCTTGGAGGCACAACTTTCCATGTTAATTTGAGGTGTGTTTTGTTGTTGTTGTTTTGTAGTCGTGTGTATGTGTATGTGGTTTTTCTTTTCTTTCTGATATCTGCAGATCTGAGCAAATTTTCTAGGATTGTTATATAATGTAGTTGGTCAACATGTGTTGCTTATGGCTTGAGCTCCATGAGGCTCTCACCCCTCAGGTCACATTCAACCCTCTGATGTGCCTCGGTTTACCTCCCTGCTGTCTAACACAACCAGAGGGTCAGGGAATGGCTGACCAAACCTAATGGGTGCCCCCTCACCAGACCCCCCGCCACCAGAACCAGTCACTTTAATTGCAGTTGAGCTGAAATTTTGCTCTGGGGCTCCTGCACGTCATGAGGAAAGACCTGACACGTCCACAGAGATTCTTAGTCCCCTAAGAATACCTAATACTCAGGCTGGAGGGAGGACATGACCCTGTATTTTTGGAGCTGATTGAGTTCAACTCTAATTTTCAGCCAAGGGTTTTTTTGCTCAGATTCTCAGAAAGCAATTCCAATTGGAAAGCCACAATTTAACACCAGCCACCCATTTTTTTCCTAATGTCTTTTCTTAATCTAAGTTCCATCAACCCTTAATCTTAGTTCTTCCTGGAGTATTTAAAAATACAGCTCGAATAAATCTAACCCTCTACCACCAGCAAGGGAAAAGTCCTGGATTTAAAGCACAATTCACCCAGGTTCACCCAATGGGTGGGGAACCAGTGGTTCAATGGGTCCTTTGTTGAATCCTAGCACCAGATCCACAGGTTGGTCCTGGGTGAGCTTTTTTGGAATCCTGACCCACTACGCCAAGTAAATGTCAAAGTGAGAAACACTTAAACTTGTGAAGAATTTTTGTGAGTTTATTTAAGCCCCACTGTCAACAATTGGCAGGAAGAAAATCTCAGCAGATTGAGACAATGCTCTGGAGAATGGCAGTTTTGCACCTTATTTTATACATTACAATCAAAACAGGAGATGTATGGTGGTAACATGAAATCCAGTGGTGACACATTAGGGTCCCAGAGAAATCAAAGTAGGGAATCCTCTGTAAATGGATAAACATTAAAATGACACAGACATACTTCTTTTACATCCTATATGTGATTTAGGATAGTTACAAGTCAACAATTAACTCAGTAACAATAAGGGGATTTGTGGTCTCCGCAGAGCATTGCTTATGCTTTGAGGGGTCCGGAAAAAGGGAAATTCCTTTGACATTCCAAATTATATGTTACTGTAGATGCCAAAAGGCAATAGACAGGATCAGTTAAGGTCAAGATTGACCTTTGTCAGGGAAGATGCCAGCATAGGACATGACTACCCACCTTACACTGCATTTAGTTTAAAAGTTTTCATTTCAGAACATCCTTTGTGAAAACTTTAGGTCTCTGAGTTTGCAAGAACACCACACAAGCCTTCCCTGAGCTAGTCAGTGAGCATGTGGTCCCTTTTCACACACACTGTTTTGGATCACTTGTGTCCCACCTCCTGACAACAGTCACTGAGTGCTTACAGGTTCAGTCTACACTACAGCCCCCAACCCACCTGGCAATTCATAAGCTGCCCCTGATGGAATGTCCCTCCTCTGGCCCAACACAGGAAGAGAAACCATCACCCCAGCATACAGAAAGGACCTGTATGGTGCAAGCAGCTGCAGCTACCTTGCTGCCCACCGTCCTGGTCTCCACACTTCCCGCTCCCCCACCGCTGTGCCCAGGCTCAACACACCAATGCCCAAGAACCTGTTTGCTAACTGGGAGTTGGACAGCACCGGCCTCAGGTTAGTGCCCAGTTTTTGCAACCTCACCTTAATGAATATGGAGGTCTTCAAAGAGCTGGAGAAGGACCTCATCTCCATGGTGATTGGCATGAAGATGCAGGGCTCCAACCTTATATCAATGGTGATCACTGTGAAGATGCAGGGCTCCAAGCACATCCTATGGGAGTATGCTGTTCCCTAGTGGACAACTGGAGACAGACCTGGGTCTGACCTCACTGCAGGACCCCCACTTCCTCTGCAAGAAGGCAGCAAGCTACAGGTCCTGTTGTCCTGGAGGAAGTGCTTTAAGAACCAGACCATCTGGAGCTACAAGACACTCCCTGTGGGCACCATCCACATGGCCGAGGTCAGGCAGCAACCCCTGAAGGGTGGCCAGGGGCAACAAGGAGACTTCTGCCAAAGTGGCAGCGACCCCTGAAGGGTGGCCAGGGGCTGAACCTCTGCAGCAGCATCCAGGAGGCTTCTGCCAAAGTGGCCGAGATCTGGATCTGCTCCCTGTCCAACCAGCCCATCCACCAGGAGGACAGTGCCATACAGGCCAGATGCAAAGCCGAGTCAATGGTTAACTACTCTGACTGGGTATATCAGAGCTTCTCCTCTGAGCAACAGGCCAGCAACAATACCACCCATGGACCGGACCTGGCTGAGGAGGGCGTTGACATGGGGATGCCCAAGAAGCAGAGGCCATGGATATTAGGAAAGACGTCCATTATCAGGCCAACAAATATCAAGGAGAAAGTTGTAGTGTGGCTGGGAAAGTTCAAAGTGTTAGAGGAGGCTGTGGACTCGATCAGGACACAGCAGAGCATGTCCCCGAGTTGGAGCGGGACCTGGACCTTCTATTTAACACACTGCAAAACCCCAGGGACAGTGGCCCAGACATGGAGGATAACAGGACCCTCAGCACCCCCTAGCCCAAGCTCAGACTGTTCTTTGAAAGCTTGGTACACTCCAGCTCACAAAGATGGGGAGCATCCACAGGGCCTGGAGCCAACAGGAGCCTGCAAATCTGGCCAAAGCACAAGAAAACACGTGGGCCCTTGGGCATCAATCAGCCCAGCAACAGTGTTTCAGACTTGGTGGCCCACAGCACCCCCTCCCCCAAAGTTGCCTGAATCTGGACCTCCTCCATGTCTAGCCAGTCCATTCACTGTGAAGACAGCGCCATGCAGGCTGGCATAAGACCAAGTCTATGAATCACTACTCTAAGGAGGAGTATGATAGCTTCCCTGAGCAGGAGGCCAGTGAAGATGCCGCCCATGGGTAGCACCTGAATCAGGAAGCAGTGACTATTGAAAGTCACAAGGTCCATGACCAGCAGAAAGCTGTGGCTTGGCTGAGCAGGGGCCAAGTGTCAGAGCAGGCCCTAGACCCAGAGCAGGACCCTGCAGATCATGTCCCGAGTGGAGGAAGACCTGTACCTTCTGTCTAACATGCTGGAGAACCAATGACAGTAGCCCAGAGAGTTAGGAAGATGACAGCCTTCTCAGCACCACCAAGCCCAAGCCCAGGCCATACTGCGAAGGCCTGTCACATTTCAGTTCAAAAATGGACTTGGGGAGCATCCATGGTACCCAGAGCCAGGAAGAGCTTTTGAGTCCTAGAGGGTTCACTGAGGGCTAGTGTGTTGGTGCACGAAGTAAAGGGTCCCGGGTTAAAATCTGATCATGGGCACACCTGTCTCAATTACAGGCTTGATCCCCAGCTCTGGTCATGGCACATGCAAGGGGCAAGCAATCCATGTGTCTCTCTCACATCGATGCTTCTCTCTCTCTCTGTCTCTCTCCCTCCCTTCAATTTCCTCGAAAAAATCAGTGGAAAAATAACCTCCAGTGAGAGTTAACACAACAAACAAAGCAAAACAAAGGAGCCTCCTAGTCCAGCTGAAGTGCCCGAGAAGACCCAGCTCAGGCAGCAATAGCCAAGTGACAGTGTCTCCCACTTAGTGCCCCAGAGCTGCCCACCCAGGGGAGCACCAGCACCGCCCAAGGACAGCCCGGAGGCAGAGACCTCAGCCCTGGACATGCTCACCAAGAAGCTGCTGCCCAGTGGGCGCATCACCAAGACTGTCTCTCATCCCCTCCACCAAGGCCAAGGGGGAGCATCCCGGCCATCATAGCTGGGCAGGTACCTGAAGGAGCGGCAGACGGCACAGCCACAGAACAAGCAGGCCAAGAGCCCATATAATGAGCGTGGACAGACCCAGGGAGCCAGCTGCAGATCCCCAGGAAGACCACGTACAACCAGCTGAACCACATCCTCATCTCTGATGACCAGCTGCCAGAGAACATCATCCTGGTCAACACCTCTGATTGGCAGGAGCAGTTCCCCTCAGACATCCTGCAGGGGCACACGCTGCCTGTGCTGTGCACCTGCTTCACGGCTGACTTCCCGGCAGCCTTCAGCTCCATCGTCTGGAGGATACAGAGATACTGTAACAATAATTCCCAGCCCCCGAAGCGGGTGAAGATCCTGGTGGCAGGGGCTCAGCACTACTTCAGCGCTGTGCTGCGGGTCTTCCTGGAGCTGCTGTCCTACTAGATGCTCGACTGGCTGGGCTACATGCACTTCCTGGTCATCCTGCTGGGTTCCAACCCTGTGGCCAGGTACCTGGGCTCCATGCATTACCGCTACCACAGCTTCTTCCCGGACCTGGCCTGGTGGGACCTGTTCCACAACCTGGAGGCCCAGAGCGCCATACAGGACACACTGGACATCGTGACGAGAATCACACAGTACATCACGGGGACAACTGTCAAAGTAATTTCCCTTTTTATTCAGACCCTCAGAGCACAGGCACCGCTCTGCTCTCTGCAGAGACCACACATCCCTCATTGTTACTGAGTTCACTGTTAACTGTCCCGCACACACCTCCATGTAAGAAGTGCGTGTCTATCATTTTACCTCTTATCCAGGCTCAGAGATCTCCCTGCTGTGCTTTCTCCTGCTTCCCTCGTCTATCAACAATGGATTTCATGGGACCCACACAAGTCTCCACATTTGATTGTGATGTGTAAAATGAAGGGCAAAGCTGCCATTCTCTGGAGCATTGTTATCTCATTTGGTTGAGATTCTGCTTCACCGCAATAGTCTACACTTTGGCTCAAATAAACTCACAAAAATTCTGCACAGGTTTCCATGTTTTCTACATGGACAAGAGAAAACATTCTTGGCAGGCAACATAGACTCAGAGGTGAGTTATGATGAGACACATTGGTTTCTTAGTCATTTCTTAGCAGAGGATGGACAACACCTCCCTGTGTTAACAAGGTGACCCTGGGATTTCTGACAGAACATCACAATCTAAGATGGGAACACAGAGGCTTTTCCTGGGGTGAGAGGTTTTGGATATGAGGACAAGTGGGGTGTTCAGGGCAGCACTGTTGACATGACAACAGGAGGGGATCACGTCCAGGTCCCACAACAGTGAACAGCTGGATCGCCAGCCCTGATAACAGGTCCCCCCATTGGTATGTTGTGCAGCCCAGGGAGGCCCCAGCTCCTGACCTGGAGGGGCCACAGGGATGTGGTCCTCGGGGCAGCAAAGGACAAAGCAACAGACTTGGAACCGTCAGCCCCATGTCCTTTTGGGAAAAGCATCCCCACTAATCATGATGATGTGTAAGAGTGGGAGAAGGTGTGTAAGGATTGTCAGGCCAACATGGACACTTGGAGATGGGCATTAAAAAGGGAAAATCTGTAGAAAAAATGCAAAAATACTCTTGGCTGAACATGATGGGAAATGGAGCAAAGTCTCTCTTCTGATATTCCTAAAACTTTGTGGGCAGTGACTTTGCATCTCATCTGAAAGGGGCTGGACAGTGAGAGTGAGTTGTGGGGAGGATACGGGCCCCAGATACCTTTGGAAATTGGACTCTAGGAGGGACCGAGGGGAGTAGCAGGGCAGCTTCTGGAACCCAGAGCTCCCTTTGACTACATGGGACCCTGGAGTCTGGGTCACCTCAGCACCTGCACTCACCCTGCGGCCGTGCTGCACGCTGGATGATGTATGGACAGCTCTACCTCCTCCAGGGGCATGGAGTTGAGGACCGCATCTGTCAGCTCCTCTCTGTTCTCCTGTTCAGAGCTCAGGACTGGGAACTTCCCAGTCACCAGGAGGAAGCCTCAGAGCCCCGTTTTGCTGGTTCTCTACCCCTGTAGTCCTCCACTCCAGACACACACACAGTGTGATCTGCTGAGACCTCCACTGCAGAGGAAAAGGTGTGACAGTCTGAGGGCTAGGGCCATTGGCACAGATAAGGGATCCCTTGGAAGCCCATCTCCACCTGCCTGCCCTGTCCTGGGGTCTGATCACAGCGGGACCTCTAGGTGATCCACTGCCCCGAGAGCTGTTCCCACCCCAGGCTTCTCCCTTCTGGTCCCTCTTCCCAACACATGAAGGGGAGGGGACATGGACTGCACAGGGATGGCGCACAGAGGTGGCCTGGCCTGAATGGGTGTGACCCAGGCCACCTTGTGTTACCTGAGGCGAAATTCTAGAAAGTGGATAGATACTTCGGGGACAAGGGTTGAACCAAAGTCTGTACCATCTGAAAAAGCTCTCACTGCAGGATCTCCGGAAGCAAGAGCACCAATCACGGGGAAAACAGGAAGAAAACATCTTGCACTGGCAAATGCCTCTTGGCAAGTGAGCTGCCTGGTGGGCTAGATGTGGTTGCCTGGTTACGGGGGTTGCAAGTCCTATTGGATAGTGACCTCATACCTGGGATTGTCTTCCCTGAGTCCCCTCATCTCATGACAGCTATGCAAGTAGTCCTGTGGGCTGCTGTCTGCAGACCCCTCTTCTCCATGAAACACCTTCTCTGTGCACAGTGGCACCAGCACACCCCTCTGCTCAGCCCCCTAGAAGCTCTGGGTGCAGCCAGGGTCCCAGACTTGAGGAAACCGATCTTGGTACAGACTCAACCCCTCATTTCTTGCCTCTTCTTGATCCTGGATAAGTCATTGTGCCTGTCAGGGCCTGTCTCTCTCCTGCCTGCACAATGGGTTATGGAGCAAGAGCTTCTTAGGGCTGTTCAGGCTCCTGTGGGGGAGGAGCTGTAAAGTAGGAGGAGAACAGTCACATGTAGGTAGTGCCTCCAACCTCTTTTTCCGTCCTGTTGTCACCTCCTCTGTGTCTGCTTTTCTTCTAATCCCACCCAAGGTCATCACATCTAGTGTGTGTGTGTGTGTGTGTGTGTGTGTGTGTGTACATGCCGGAGCTCGCTTTCTGGATCCCAGAACAAAACGGCCCCCACATAGGGAGGAACAGGCAGGAGCTGCCCAGTATGTCAGGATTTCTAATTTCCAGGCCAACTCTGTGGGAGGTGGGAGCCTTGGCCTAGAAGGCCTGAGCATTCCTGAACTCTGGGCTCTGAATGTCATGTACCCTGGCCAATCCCTGCCTGACTCTGGGATTCAGTTTCCCAATTATCCAATGAGGGTGTGATCCACAACTACGGAAGCATGAGGTCATCATAAGGGGACCCGGCTTTCCCCACTGCAGGTGGGTTGTGGACAGAGGTGCACCATCGTGATTCCAGATCTGGGCGCCTTTTCAGACAAATACTGTCTAGTCTGCCAAGTGCCCACCGTCTCCCCCATGCCATCTCCATGTCTGCACACAATTCCACCAGCACAGCCTTTTCCAGAGCCCTGAGGAAACCTGGGGGCACCTAGGACCCCACATTTGAGGACACGGCAGGGTTTGTCGCAGGCTCTGCATTCTGACCGTCTGTGATCCTGGGCAAGGCATGGACCTCTGTGGTCAGCGGTTCTCTCCTCAGTGACTCCCCATGGTCCCCACCTTCCTCGTGTGGTGTGAATGTGTGCCTCCCCGTAAGTGTGGGTGTCAGTAGTGACTCCACAGAAGACGGCAACGGGATCCAACATGACCTCCATGATTTGGTCCTAAAAGTCAGTGCCTGGCCCGGCCAGAGTGGTTGAGCATCATCCTGTGCACTGAAGGATTGCTGTTTGGTTCCTATCAGGGCACATACTGAGGTTGTGTGTTTGATCCCTATCGGGGTGCATACAGGAGGCAACCAATTGATGCTTCTCTCACACATTGATGTCTCTCTCTCTCCCTCTCCCTCTCTCTGCCTCAAGTCAATTTGGTGGGGGGGGAAATTAACAATTTTAAAGCAAATTCATTTTATTTATTTTTTTAATCTTTATTGTTGAAAGTGTTACATATGTCCCCTTTTTTCCCAATTGACCACTTCTAGCCAATCCCTGCTCCCCACCCTACTGGTGAAGACAATAGGCCCTCACCACCCTACTCTCAGTGTCCCTGGGTTATGCATATATGCATCCAGTTCTTTGGTTGGTCTCTTCCCACCCTGGAACATTTTTTAAATATTCAGTGCCTACCCACTTGCTCACTCTGATCTGTGTTCTCTCTCTCTTTCTCTCTCTCTCTCTCTCTCTCTCTCTCTCTCTCTCTCTCTCTCTCTCTCTTTTTCTCTCTCCCCCCACACTGAGGAATAAGTCTCTGTGCTGTGAGTTGCTATCTGGAGAGACCCACATGGCCTAGCACTGAATGAGACCAACAGACAGAGAGCAAGTCAGGCCTCCCATCCAAACTGAATCCTAAAGACCCACCTCCCCCGAGTGAGCTCAGACTCTCAGTGACACAGATCCTGCCTCAAGTGAGACCACAGAAGTCCCAGCTGAGCCATAAGGGATTTCTGGTCACAAACGTGTGAGCTAATAAGTGTGTGTTGGTTAAGTCTCTAGTGTGGGGTAACTCTCTGCAATAGGTCACTAGCACAGTCATCCCACAACCAGGCCCTGGGCCTGCCCTCCTATCTCCCTCGTTTTCTCCTCCCAGTTCCCTCCAGCCCCCGCCCCTCATTTCTAACACCCTCTGCCTCCGGTTTGGAGGATGGCTGTGAAACTTAGAAAGCACCCTGCAAAGTAGAGCCAACTGAAAAGTGTAATTTGAAATAGGAAACAGCTTCTGTTGAGAACACAGTTCTGAGCTTCCAAGGTAAGGAGACGCTCCACGCAAGGCTGGCGGCTGCCCCTCCAGGCCCATTGCTAGTGCGCGCAAGAGCACTGCCCTCACCATGGGCCTCTAAGGTAGACCTGCCCCCCTGATTCCCAGACCTCATTTAATTTCACAGGCCTTCATCGGCTGCCATTGTGAAATCAGGATGAAGAGGGCAGACAAGTACTAATTCATCTTTCTGGTTTAGGAATCGCATCCTAAAGAGCCTGTGCATGTTCCCAGGATGGGCTCACGCACTCAGTGCTTATGGCCCTCAGGGTCAGCGGTAGGTCTCATCAGACTCCATTCGAATTTCCTTTCTCTCCTTGTCAACCTACAGGGCTGATCTCCTTGAGAGCAGGGACCCTGGTGTGGTCCACAGTGAATACCCATTTGTCCTGAGACAGTGTCGCTTGTGCCATGGCGGGTGCCGTACAAGGCTGCAGTCCATCCTCACCAGGGGGTTCAGAGCACCGAAGAGGACTGATGTAAAAGGAGAAGCCAGGCTGTCTCCACAACCTTGTTCAGCCTTCAGGCGTCAGAAAGAATGGCCGCTGGGCTCTGGTGAGACAGAAGAGCCTTAGGAAAAACCCAGCTGAACCAGAGCCTAGGGTCTGAGGGCAGAGAGAGGCTCTGACCCCAGAGATTTGGAAGCGGTGCCTGGGGAGGAGATGAGTGTGGACCCCGGGCCCTGGGACATTCCCTGTCCCCTCTTCAGTGCTGTGGGCCAACAGAGGAGATGCTCAGAATGCTGCTCAGTGCGCGTGGAGCAGATTGGACTTTCTGTCCACGTGCAGGTGGCAGTCAGGGTTCAGGAACTGCCTGCTGCTGGTTAGACCCTACAGCATTCTGCAACGTGGACGCCAGGGGGCGCTTAGGACCACGCTTTGTCCATGTGCTGGTGGGAGATGAAGTTAAATGAAATGTGGGTTCCCAGAGGCAGTCCTGACATAAAGGGTCCCTGCCCTAATGCTCGTCGATCAATTTCCCCCAAAGTCCCATTGTCCTGGGCCTCAAGAACGTCACATCCTTAGAGCAGATGGCTCCTGAGAGACTAATTATTCCCAAACTATGACTCATAGTAACACGACGCAGGCCCAGAAGAAAGACTTGCTCAAGGCTCTGAAGGATTGTACAGTTAAATTTTATAGAATCTAAATTAAATTTATGTTTAAGAGTATTTCGTTACATTTTCTTTAATTAGTCTGTATGTTACTGAATAGTATGGGAAAAATACAGCAAAGCTATAAACATGTATATGATAAACACAAATATTTTAAAACTTCATATAAAGGAGGGGAGGGAGCCCTCTCTGTCCTGGCAGCGGACACACGCTGTGGCCCAGGATCTAGGACCTCAGGTTCTGAAGGAGCTGAGGCGAGTTTCTCAAATGCTGCAGGTGGTTCCACATCTGGAAGTTCAGTGACAGCTGTGCCTGGAGCCTGCTCTGGCTCAGGAGAGGGCACCAGAGTTGGCGGTTCCTCTTTAGGTGTTTCTGGATCTTGCTCTACAGCTGCTTTGTAGATACAAGAAGAGAACATGTTACCACCATGACTGCTTTTGTGTGCCTTCCAAGGAACGAACCTCCCATCTCCATCACTGAAGTCCCAGTTCAAGCCCCCTCCCCAGGAAGTCCTCCAGACTGCAGGCCCTGGGCACTGACCTGAGCGGCTCTGTGCTCCTGCCTAAGCCCAGCCTCTGGGAGCTCTTCTCTGTGTGGGCAGCCACGTCCCCTCCCCGCTCACCCACACCACCCAATCCACATGCACAGCTCTCTGACTCCTTCCATTTTTGTGAGCAGAAGCCCTCAGACCACTGCCCTCTTGCAAAAATCTTGCAGACCCAGGGTGTTGCCACCTTCTCCAAGTCACAGTCCCCATACTCCCCTTAAGGCTCTCATCCAAAGCCCATTCACTTTTTCTGCTGGTCTAGAGATCCACTTTCTGCTTCACAATACGTGTAGATCAGCGATACTTTGAGGAAGAAGTCACATCAACTGTGATGTCGACGCTACCTGCCTGTGCAGCCCAGTGTGACTGAGTCACTCCTGACTAGAAGGAAGCACTGGAATGCAGTCCTGGGGCAGCGCATTTGCTGAATGAATGAGCCCAAACCACCCCCATCTCAGATAGCTGCGTGAGCCTGGGGTCCCCCTGCTCACCCCTAGAATTTCTAATCTGGCTTCACCCAGGACAGGGACCCCTAATGGAATCTCGAATGTCTTTATCAAAAGAGAAAATAGCTTAGCTTAAGGCATGAGAATCACAAATAAGGCAGGAGCTCGGTTAAGGAGAAGAGAAAATGGCCAATAGGAACAACCACAGCCCCTCCAGCACACCTCTCCAGTGTCCAGGTTCCCAGCCAGCCTTTTCCCAGGGGGACCCCCCCCCCAATAACCCCATGAGGCTGGGCCTAGGCTCTCCCCATGTTCAGGGAAACAAACACTCAGAGAGGTGCAGTGACCTGAAGACTCACAGCAAGCAGGGGGCTGAGTGACCACTGTGCTGTGGAGGGGCAGGGCTCACCTGGTACGTGGTTGGTCCCACACACATTGGTTAGTCCCGAATGTTCTGTATTAACACAGAAGGGTGGGTGGGACCAAGGTGGGGAAGCTGCCCAGGAAGGTAGTCACCAAGGATAGGACCAGTTTATCTAATCCATGTACCTGGGCAGTCTGCAAGTTACAGATATATATATATATATATATATTCCCTCTGAGGGTCAAGTTTATTTGGAATCCAGAGTGAGTGGTGCTGGGGCCACTTGGCTGGTTGGCAGCTGAGGCCCAGAGCTGGACTGACAGGTCTCCATGATAGGCTCAGGATGCCCCCAATGGGAGGCCAGCCCTTGGCCTCTAGCCAACTAGCTCTGAGTCTGGGCACAGAGTGGAGCCAGCTGCCTGGGAAGCAGAGTTCTGGCTCCAGGAAGGGCAGGTGGAGAAGGTGAGGACAGTTCTCCCTGGGTGGGTCAGGGTCCAGAAAAACAGACTTGCTCAAAGCTCTGAGGGTTTATAGGGTTAAATTTTATAAAGTCTAAATTAAGGTAATATTTGGTAGTATTTCAGTAAATATTTTCAACAGTACACTGTATGTTATTAAATATCATAAAAGTATAGTAAAATTATAAGTATATGTAACATGAAGAGAAAACTTCTAACATTACATCTAAATGGGGGTATGGGGGCGCCCTCTCTGCCGTGGCTGCTGACACACGCCGTGGCCCGGGATCTGGCAACACAGGCCTCCAAGGAACTGGGGTGAGTTGCTCCAATGCTGCAGGTGGTTCTTCTGCCTCTTGAAGTTCAGTGAAAGCTGGGCCTGGATCCGGCTCTGGCTCTGGAGAGGCCACTAGGGTGGCGTTGCCTCTTGAGGGTTTTCCTGATGTTGTTCTGGAGCTGGTTCTGTAGATGCAAGAAAAGGACATGTTACCACCCTCACTGCCTTTTGTGTGCCTTCCAAAGGCACACTCACCCACACCACCCCCAGAGGCCTCCTCCTCCTCCTGTCTCAGCCTCAGTGGGCTCAGGTGC
This sequence comes from Myotis lucifugus, assembly GCF_000147115.1. Classification (NCBI taxonomy): domain Eukaryota; kingdom Metazoa; phylum Chordata; class Mammalia; order Chiroptera; family Vespertilionidae; genus Myotis; species Myotis lucifugus. The sequence continues at coordinate 18,919 of NW_005871777.1, read as the reverse complement.
TCCCGCTGTGAATGGAGACACTGGGCCTGCTTTGGCAGGTGGGAGACTGGAAAGTTGAGCTCTATGGAAGCCGACAGCATCATCAGGCTGGGAAATTCTGGCGGTGCTGGTCCAGCCCGATGCCCAGGATGCAGGAGATGGCCCTGGGGAGAGAGATAAGTTGAAAGCAGAGTCTGAGGCCTGGCCTTTCCTTCTACACGGCCCTCCCAGAGCACCACTCAGAGAGCCTGGGGTCCTGTGCCTGCTGCTCCTGCACATCCAGAAGCCAGACCTACTCCTTGTCCACCTTCAACCTGGCAGTCCTGGCAGAGAGTGCGTAGTAACCCAAGAGGGGCTGGCAGAAAGCCCTCCTAACTGAGAGTCTGGATCAATGAGGGAACCACCTGTCCCCTTCTTCAGGGGAACCTGACATGCTCTCTCAGTGTCCCTGTCCCTCCCATACCTTCCCACCGAAATGTCAACTCCATGAGGACAGGGAGGGCTGGTGTCCACTCTGTTCATGTCACTCATTAGCACACAGTAGGTGCTCCAGGAATAGCTGACCAATGAGCAAACAAATGAACTCTGTCTCCGTCCTTGGCTTCCCAGGGCCTTCCTATCACCTCAAACTTTGGCTCCTGCACCTACATGCTGCATAACTCTCTAGCTCCCCTGTGAGGTTCTTTGCCTCCCACTGAAACTCAACTCCCTCAGGGCTGGGTACACTTGGCAAGCTGGCCCTGAGCAGATGCTACCAAATTAGTGAGCATGATCCCTGATTAGGGGTGCAGGCAGACTTGGATTAGGATTGGACGGCTATGAATTTTCTGAGAGGCTGACTCTGCCACTGGGCTCCCACTGCTCTCCCACACCACCCAAATCCACATGCACAGCTCCCTGACTGTTGTCCTCATTCTAGGAGGAGCCTTCAGACCTCTGTCCTCTTGCAGAAATCCCACCATGTGTGGCATCCAGGGTTCTGCCAGAACCTTGAATTCACAGTCCCCATACTCCCCTCAGGGCTCTGACCCAAAAGCGACTCACGTTTTCTGCTGGAACACAGGTTCACCTTCCTCTTCACAATACGGGAAGATGCAGCCACAGGGAGAGGAGGCGCGGAGGATGTCACATCGGCTGTCCTGTGGACACTCCCAGCCTGTGCAGCCTAGTGTGACTGAGTCGCTCCCGACTAGAGGGAAGCTCTACCGTACAGGCTTGTGGTTTGCTCTGTGCACTGGATTATGGTCAGTGCCTACAGATGTGTCTGTACCTGGAAGACTCTGATATATTGGATGAATGAATGAGCCCAAACCAGCCCCATCACAGATAGTTGGGTGACCCTGGGCCCCACTGCTCACCCCTGGGGTTTCTGCTCTGGCTGCAACCAGGACAGCGACCCATAACAGAACCTCCAGTCACTTTATGACATGAGACAAGAGCTTAGCCCTGGGCCCCGAAAGAATCACATATGAGGAAGAGAAAGGAACAATTAGCACAACAACAGCCCCTGCTGCAGTCCTATCCCCTGTCCAGGCATCCAGAGAAAGCTTTAGGGGAACACCCTACAGTTCCCAACAAAACCCTATGATGTTGCTCCTTGATTCACCTCATGTTCTTAGAAACAAACACTCAGAGGGATGCAGTGATCTGAGAGTTCACAGCCAGCAAGGGGCCAAATGACCACTGTGCTGTGGAGGGGCAGGTTGCTCACCTTGTAAATAGTTGGTACAACTGTTGGGTGGCAGCAAATGTTCTGTGATAACCTGAAGAGGTAGGGACGAAGGTGGGTCGCTGCCCAGCGAGGAGGGCACTGGTTTGTCCAGCCCGTGTGCCTGTGTGATCTGCACCATACAGCTCTTTTTATTTCGCCCTGTGAGACAGGAGTTCATTGGGAACCATAAGTGGATGGTGCTGGGGCCACTTGGTTGGTTGGCAGCTGGGGTCCAAGGCTGGGCTGGCTGGCCTCCGTGTCGTGCTGCAGATACTCCAATGGGAGCCCAGCCCTTTGCCTCTGTCCACCCAGCTCTGAGTCTGGACACAAGCTGGTGCCAGCTCTCAGGGCTAAGCTGAGCCCTGGTTCCCAGGAAGGACAGGTCTCCAAGGCCAGAACCCTTCTCACTGACAGTGCTGGGGGTCCTGAGGCCAAAACACACCTTCCATGATGCTCCATCTCAACTATGATGTCCTGACCTCCCACCTGCCGGAGTGTTCTGGTTTTTGAACAGAGCATTTGGGGGTCCCATTGAGGGCAACCCCCTTAGGTTCCAGGCTGTGAGCGCATTCAAATTCAAAACAGTTTTTCTGTGTTTCCACGGTCTGTGTCTATAGTTAACTGAACTGTTGACAGAAAAGCAGCTGGGTCCTCCTGGGCTTGGCCCAGGCAGGGTAAAGGGCAGAGGGAGGGACGGGGCTAGAAGGTGGAATTGTTGTGTTCGAAGATGCAGACGGGGAAGTGCTTGACGTGGGAGGACCACTGGGCTGCCAGCTGGAAGAACGTCACGTCGTTCCACTCCACGCCATCAATGAGCACCCGCTGCCTGTGCTCCTGGTTCTTGGCAGAGCAGACCAAGCGGCCAATGCCCTGGATGCACTGGCTTTTGGACTCCAAGTCTGTGCCCTTGTCTTTCTTGGACAAAGACATCACCTTCTTTTTCTTCTCCTCGGTGGTCACAGTCATGGACATTGTGAGCGCGGCTGCAGCCTCGCCGCTGCTGGGCAGCCTGCTGACCTGGAGAGACCGGAAGGTGCCCCGGAGTGTGTTTTTGGTGGCAGGCAGGTCTCCCTTCTCCTCGTTCCTCTTCCTGTTGGTGGGCTGGGCTGCCTCCCAGTAATCCACCTGCAACTCCATCAGCTCAGCACCCACACTCTGGCCGGGGGAGGACAGGCCCCCATTCACTGACGACAAGGAAATTAGCTTGTGTGTGGCCTCCCTGGCGGTGGACAGAAGCACATTGGAGCATGAGGGGACCGCTTCAGCTGAGTCTCCTGAAGTGGCTGAAATTGGCTCCACACTTCCAACTTTCACTGCCCACACAAAGGGAATGAACTTCTGTGAGGACAACTCGTCCAGGGTCTTCGGCTTAGAGATGAGCATGGCCTCTGCGATGGGCAGCTGGAGGACACAGTTGGCCCCTGTGAGGTACTCTCTGATTTTCAACACAATGTTCTGCACAGCATCCTGGGCCTCCAGGTGGAAGAACAGTTCCCACCAGGCCAGGTCCCGTAGGAGTTTGTGGTAGCGGCAATCCACGGAGCCCAGGTACCTGGCCAAGGGGTGGGAACCCAGCGGGATGACCAGGAATCGCATGGAGTCCAGCCAGTCCGGGGCCTTGTGGGACAGCTGCTCCACAAAGACCCGCAGCACGGTGCTGAAGTACTGCTGGTCCCCCGCCACCGCGATCTTCACTGGCATTGTGGCCTCGGTATTGCAGTTGCGGTATCTTTGTATCCAGGAGATGATGGAGCTGAAGGCCTCCTGGACATCCACCATGGAGCCGGTGCACACGACGGGCAGCGTGTGCTGCTGCAGGACATCCGACAGGGACTGCCCCTGCCTGTCGGAGGTGTTGATGAGGATGATGTTCTTGGGCAGATAGTCGTTGGAGATGAGGCTGTGGTTCAGTTGGTCGAACACAGTCTTCCTGGGGTCCTCCAGTTGGCTCTGTGGGACTGGACAGTGCTCCTTGACCAGGCTGTTGGCCGACTCATTCAGGGACCTGCTCCAGCCCCGGCGGGCGGGCTGCTTCCCCTTGGAGCTGGTGGAAGGGATGACCAGAGACTCGGTCTTGGTGTTGCGACTCTTAGTGAGCATGTCCTGGCCAGAGGTCCCTGCCTCCGGGCTGTCCTCAGGCTGTGCCGGCTGGGGCCCAGGGTTGGGCACCCTGTGGGCCACCCATTCGGAGTCACTGTCGCTTGACAGGCTTTCACAGTATAATCTGGGCCTGTGGGTCCTGAGGACTCTGTCGTCCTCCTCCATATCTGAGCTGGACAGGCTTTCAGAATATGTCATGAGCTCAGGCATGGGAGGGGTTGGGAGGCGGTCATCATCCTCCATGTCTGAGCCACTGTCGCTGGGGCACACCACGCTCTCAAACAGAAAGGCCAGGTCCTTGTCCACATCAGGGACTTGCTCCTCAGACTCCTGCTCCGAGTCCAGGACCTCCACCGTCATTTGGTACCTGCCCAGCCACTCTGCGACTCTCTGCTGGTAGTTCTGTTGCCTGATGGTGGATCTCCTCCTTCCTATCGGGTTCTCCAGGTCCAAGTCATCCTCGTCCAGGTCATGCCTGTGGGCGGCATTATAGCTGACCTTCAGCTCAGAGAAGACGATCTCAGACTCTCCCTCAGAGAAGTTATGGGCGGCCTCCACCCTGGTGCCGGCCGGCATGGCGTTGTCCAGATGGTCAACGGTCTGTCTAGATAGGGACAAGATCCAGCTCTTGACCACCTCGGCGGTGCGTGGGGTGCTGTAGCCCATCAAATCAGAGACATTGCCACTGAACAGCTTACTGCCTGGGCCCTGGGTCTTCATGGGCATGTTTGCCGGCCGAGGAGGCTCCTTCTGCCTCCGGGCACTGTGTAAGCTCCTTGTCTCCGTCTGCAAGCTGGAGTCTTCCAGTCCATCAAAGTATTGTCTGGTCTTGGGCTTGGTGTTGCTGAGGATGCTGCTTTCGTCCTCTATGTCTGGGACACTGTTGCTGGGATTCTCAAGGATGTCAGAGAGAAGGTCCAGGTCCTCCTCCAGCTCGGGGGCATGCTCTGTAGGGTCCTGATCCGAGTCCAGGACCTCTTCTGACATGTTGGACCTGGGAAGCAGTGCCATGACTTTCTGCTTCAAGTTTTGTTGCAGGCATCGCTGCTGCTTCTTGGGCTGCTCCAGGTCAAAGTCAGCTTCTTCCAGGTCCTGCCTGTGTGTGAGATTGTAGCTGGCGTCCAGCTCAGTGAAGCTTTCAGATTTCCCCTCCATGTAGCTATCCATGGACTTGGCCTTGGGGCTGCCCTGCATGCTGCCATCCTCGTCGTCGATGGGCTGACTGGACAGGGAGGAGATCCAGATCTCAGCCACCGTGATGGAGGACCCCTGGATCCTGCTGCTGAGGCGCAGCACCTGGCCACAGTCGGGGGGTCGCTGTATCAACTCAGCCATGTGGATGGCACCTGTGGCCAGTGTCTTGTAGCCCAGGATTGTCTGTTTGTTATTGAACTTCCTCTGCTGCAGCATGATCTGCAGCTTGTTGCCTCCTCTCTTGAGGAAGTGGGAGTACTCCAGGGAGAAGGTCAGTGCCAGGTCAGTCTCCACTGGTCCACTGCTGGGCAGCACAATCTCGTGCGATCTCAAGCTGCCCTTGGAGCCCTGCATCTGCACTGCTATCACCATGGAGATGAGCTCCTTCTCCAGCTCCTTCAAGACCACCAGCTTCTTTAAAGTGAAGGTGCACAATCTGGGCACGCTGCTAGGTCTGGAGCAGTCCACCTCCCAGGTAGAGAAGAAGGTCATGGGCACTGGCGTGTTGGGCACAGTGGGCAAGCGGGCCAGGCCCGCAGGTGGCGAGGAAGCTGCAGCTGCTTCCAGCGAACAGGTACTTGATGGTTTCTCCCCCTGTGGTGGGACAGAGGAGGGACATGATTGGTGGACAGAGGTGGGGCACAAGTGATCGAAGGAGAGAGTAAATGACAAATAGTCACACGCTCATCTGTGACTAGCACAGGTAAGGCCTGCATGGTGGCCTTTCAAACTCAGAGACCTAAATTAACCACAAAGTTAGCCTGAAATTAAAATGTGTTACCTAAACACAGTTTATGGTGTGTAGGCATGTGCTAGGCCAGTATCTTCCCTGACAGAGGTCAATCTTTACCTTAACTGAGCCTGTCTGTTGTCTTTTGGCATCTGTGATAACATACCTTTGGAATGTTAAAGGAATTTCCCTTTTTCTCGTCACCTAGGAGCACAGGCACTGCTCTGTGCCCTGCAGAGACCACAAAGCTGCTCATTGCTATTGAGTTCATTGCTAACTATCCTGTGAGCACCTGTGTAAGTGAGGTATGTGTCTCTCGTTTTACTTTTTATCTAATCCCAGAGATTTCCCTGCTTTGCTTCCTCCTGCCTCCCTAAGCAATGGATTTCATGTGACCCACATACATCTCCACTTTTGATTGTATGTGTAAAAGCAGGTGCAATACTGCCATTCTTGGAGCACTACCTCAATACAGTGAGATTTTGTTTTCCGGCCACTGTTGACAGTTGGGCGCCAATAAACTCACAAAAATTCTGCACAGGGTTGAATGCTGCCTACATGGATATTTACTTGGCTTACTGCGGCAGGATTCCAACGGTCACACAGGACCGCCCAGCAGACCCAGACCGGTGCTAGGATCCAGCAAAGGGCCCGTTGGGCCACCAGTTCCCTGCCAGTCAGGTGAATTTGGCTAAGTTGTCTCTTGAATCCAGAACCTTCCTTTGCTTGTGATAGAGGGTTCGACTTTAGTTAAGCTGTATTTTCAAATCCCCAAGGTGGAACTAAGGTTAAGCGTTGACAGAATCAAGGCTAAGGAGAGACAAGAGGAAACATGGGTGGCTGGTTTTTGACTCTGGGTTTTCATTTGGATTTGCTTTCTGAGAGTCTGAGCAAAAAACCTTCACTGTATAAGTGAGAGCTGAACTTGTTCCGCTCCGAAGGCACACATCCTCCTTCTGACCTGAATCTTGGCTGTTCATAAGCAACTAAGAATCTTTGCGGAGGTGTCAGAGGTCATTCCTCACGCCAAGCAGGAGCCCCTTCCGGCGATTCCAACTCAACTGTAATTCACCTGACTGGCTCCTCCGGGGGAGAGCCCATAAGGTTTGGTCCAGCAGCGTTCCTAGCCCTTCCTGTGGTTTTTATTTTTATTTATTTATTTATCCTCACTCGAGTATATTTTCCCCATGGGTTTAGAGAGAGAGGAAGGGAGGGGAAGATACAGAGAGAGAGAATGAGAGAGACATAGATTGGTTGCCTCCCCCAGGCGCTCCAGTAAGGGCCAGGGATCAAGCTGCAACCAAGGTACATGCCCTTCACCTTGAATCAAACCCAGGACCTCTCAGGGCCTGCATTCTACCCAGGGAGCCAAACTGGCTAGAGGCCTTCAGGTTGCTTTAGAAAATTTGGAGAGAAGGCGAGGCACATAAGAGGGGGATGAGCATAATGGAGCTCAACCCAGAGCAGCACACTTCCACACACTCCACAACATCCCTAGAAAACTTGCTCAGATTCTGCAAATATAAAATAACAACAATAACAATAAAAACAAACACACCTATAATTAACATGGGAAGTTGTGCCTCCAGGGCTGGGACCTCCCAGACTCCAGCCCTCGTTAACCCCTGAGAGGAAGCCTTTTCTTGCAAGTGCTTCACAGAAATGGGAAGAGTTAACTTGAAACAATCAACTGAAAAATGGCCAAGATAAATTAATTTTTTGCAGGAAAAAAAGAAAACTAGCAATATGCTAGCCCCAAAATGAAAATGATTGAATAGGAAGCATATCTTGATTTGGAAATTAGAAGCTTCTAAGGAGAAGCACAGAAAATTCTTTTAAAAAATAAATTAATGAGAAATTGTAGAGACTATCTCTGAACTCTCCTGAAGTGAATAAATGCTAACACCCCATTCTCCCCTTCTATAGCACGTCCACTACATCTTTTGCTCTCTGAGCTTCCTTGTCCAGACGTGTTCTTTCCCTTCCCTTCTTCCTTCCCCTTCTGTCTCCTCCACTACCCCTCCCTACTGACTTAAGGAAAATGAGAATAGGAATTCTACCAGCTCCCTTTGGAGAAGAGCTGCTCTCAGCCAGAAAGGAACCAGCATTTGTTCTCCATTTTCTCTATGGCCCTGATAGGCTCACAGAGAAATTTAACTGTTAGAATATGTAATCCTGGCTATTGTAACCTATTGCAATTAATATACTCCTGGTTTCTGGGAGCAAAAGGAAGAGAATTACTAAATAAGGTTGTAAGAAAACTCCTATAGAGAAGTCTGCCCACTTTAGGGATATAGGAAACTGAAATAGGATTTAGAAAAAGTAAACAAACAAAAGAAGCATAGGGTTGCTCCAAGGGTGTTTCCCCTTCTCACTGATAGTTTGGGAGAATTTGAAATTATCTTAAAAAGGGAAGCTACTAAGGCTCCTGTAGATACTGGGGCTATCTTATTTTTCTTAACAGCACTCACTAATTGCTTTCTCCATCAGACTAAACCTTCTGTACAAAATGTCTGTTTTTTAATCAAAACCTGTTTCCTTTCAACTAGGGGTTGTTATGGATATATATATATATATATATATATATATATATGTATATATATATATATATATATATATATATATATATATATAGTTTGCTAATCAAATCTTTCCCAATTCACCTGATAGTTAAGGTTTTTTTTTCTTTTATATGAAATCAGTGATGCCTACATATGCTTTTCCCAGAATAGTTATATATTTAGAATAAATGAACCAGATACTGAACCAAAAGGGAAAGTAATGATTTTAAAGGAACCTTCCAGGAGGAAACTAACCTTGAGACTGACCGAAGGTTTGGTAATCATCTTTTCTTTATTAGTATCTTCCACCAGAGCCTGAGAGATGGCTTAAAAGCGTACCCTCCCTACTCAGAATGTCTCCAGACAGCTCACAGGCATGCAGACATGTCTCTAACACTGGGCTTGCTCATAGGTCTCTCTATAGATGCGGAACCAGCCCACAGTGACTTGAGAGTCCTCTTTTGGGGTACATATTCACCAAATGGGAGAAACCTGACCCTGAGTCCCCCAAGAAAGAAGCCAATCTTCTTTTGTTACACCACTTACCTCGTCCCAATATAAAGTGTGTAATAGAGAGGTTTGGCACCATTAATTTTAAGACTATCATGCAGCTAGAACCTGTTTCTCATTCCCAAGGGAGATGGATGGAGGTTTCATATACCTGAAAGCCTTTATACCTCTCAGAGGTGTGTGCTTTCTGGAAGCTAGAAAAATGTTCCCAAATAGAAGGAAACATTCCAAAAATGGGCAAATGAATTTGTCAGTCCCTTGCCAACATTTGAGTGGCAACCCAATCCCTGGGGTATTGAAAATGACTATCCTTTTTGTACGAATGAAGTTTTCAAGGGGCCAGAGGTTTGCCTGCAGAAGCAATTCAGAGCCCACCAAATCCTTTTACCTTCCCCAAACCACCCCCCTAATTCATTTCAGAAACTTATAGATAACTCGAGGCCCAGTGCACAACATTCGTGCACTGGCGGTGGGGGGTTCCCCTTAGATAGGCCTGTGCCCTTTAGCAGTCTGGGAGTCCTCAGGGGCTGTCCAACTCACGGCTTAGGCCCGCTCCTCGCCTCCCTCATCCCTGCCCCCCAGTGCACTGACCACAAGGGGGCAGCTCCAGCATTGAGTGTCTGCCCCCTCATGGTCAGTGTGCACCATAGTGACTGTTCTGCCCTTAGGTCGATTTGCATATTACCCTTTTATTATATAGGATTGGCTTCATACAACCAAAGTCCCAGAACCTTTGAAGTGAAAATACCTGAGTTCATTTTTTTAAATAAAACTACAAATCTCTGGAAGGTATGTCTGATCCCAATAGAAAAAAAATACCTCATCCACCTACACAAATCACTTTAGCTTATTTCAACTATTTCTTTCTAACTTAGTAAATTTTAATGAAAGTTATTGAATAACTAGATATTTTGAAATAACATGAAATACTGAAACATTTATTGCAAGACAAGTTAACCTGCTTTTGGGTTTTTTAATACAGAAGGTTTATAAAATGGATTTGCAGCTGTTGATATAATGACTTGTGTTTTGTTGAAGGTGTGTTTCTTGGAAGTGAGAGTGTGATTAAAATATGTTCATTAACATCAATCTAAGGAATGCTGGTTGTTCACTTTTGTGTTTATCATTGGGGAAATTAAGGCTCCTAAGAGTTAAAAGTTCCAGTTAAGTTGGAAGGAATTATATAGTTGTGATAATAAAAGGCTTGAGGTAGGGAGAGTCATATTTGAAGGAAAAGGACAAATGTCAGTTTCTGTAAGGAGAGTTATTTCTGAATGAGTAAGAAGGTTTGTGAAAGTGGAGAAAAGGTTTGTAAAAGGGGGTACAGGCTATAAAATTTTGTGAAAGTTTTAACATTATAAAAAAATTCTTGCATTTTCTCTGTAAAAATTAGTAATTCAAATTATGTGTATGGTCTGTATGTGATGTGTTCATCTATGTGATATGTATGGTGAATTTTCAGCCTCCAGATGGCATTACTAGCATATAGTCTTTTATTGGCCTAAAAAGATTAAATACTTTGTAAATTAAGGCGAATTCTGGAGTCTGGACAAAATATTTAATATTAAAACTGTTTCTAAGTGTGATTAATGTCTTTTAGAGTTATTACCATAAGTCTGTGTTTGCTTTACTTCGATTTACAAAACGTCCAGGCTGTAAGCTTTTGTGTATGTATATTTGCAACCTTCACAAAGTTTCCAGTTTAAGAGACTTTTTAAACCAGCGGTTCTTAACCTGTGGGTCGCGACCCCTTTAGCAGTTGAATGACCCTTTCACAGGGGTCGCCTAAGACCATCCTGCATATCAGATATTTACAGTATGATTCATAACAGTAGCAACATTACAGTTATGAAGTAGCAATGAAAATCATTTTATGGTTGGGTCACAACATGAGGAACTGTGTTTAAAGGGCCAGAAGGTTGAGAACCACTGTAATTTAAACAAAAGAATGACTTTGAGTTAATTCCAATGGGCCCTGGAATACTTCAAGGATTTATTCTGTATCCTTATTGAAGGAATGTTTTTAAACTAAATTAGGCCTATTTTATATGCTTGAAATTACATGGGAAGCTTAGCTAAACTAAAAAAATAAAAATGGCTGATCTATTTGTGTACATATGCTTTTATTACAATGGATGTTCTAAAGATTTCAACCTGCTGTATGAGGGACCCACCCACCAAGATTCAAAGAAAAGGTCAAATAGGAAGCTCTCAGGGGTAACAGTTCACTAGTCAGCGACACCAGTCCAGCCAAGAGGGATGGTTCGCTGTGAGGGCGTCTGGCAGTGAGACTCCAGATATTTGTGGCACAAACATTGGAAGTTTATGAATTATTTCCAATGCTCAATACAAGAAGCCATGGACAATGTTTTAAAATCTTACATATTATTTGTTCTTCTATAATTGAAATTATGTATTGAATCTAAATATACATGTACTTATATATATAATATTATTCTCTCTCATTTTACAGTAATTATTATTTTCCAAAAATTATTGTCTTAAAATGTTAAAGCTTACTAAACCAACAAATTTCTTTATCAATTGCATTATAATTAAATCTATAACCATGCCACTTTGTTTTGTCATTCATAGAAAGTTATTCTTGTACTCTACTGCATTTTCAAATATGTTACATCTTTAGAAAAATCCTTGAAAAGAACTCTGACTTATTCCAAATTAAGGTTTCTAAGCAGGTCACATCTTGGAACTGAATGAAGAAGTATAGAACTCCAAGGAATAACTGAATTTATGAAAATACTGGCAAATAATCAGGATAAACAAAAAAAATGGGTATTGGACTAAATGAAGTGAAGATGATTATTGTTATGACTATGTTTAAAATACTTCTGATTTTTAAAAATTTTTCTTTTCAAAAATATAAGGAAAACTAGAAGCAGACATTCCACATTACTATCAATGACTCACTAAGGTTATAGGCAATGATAAATTAGTGACATTCATTTCACAGTACTCCCAAGAGACAAAGACTTCAAAGACCAAAACATACAATCAGGAGATTTTTTTTTTTTTTTTTTTTTTTTTTTTTTTTTTTTTTTTTTTTCCATGTTCTCTGAACACTTGGCTGCATGTGGGCCTCCCCATGTGGGCCCTCCACATAGGCTAGCTTGAATTTCATCACAGGATGGTGGATAGATTCCACAAGTGGGTTTCAAGAAAGAAAAAAAGATAGGAGGAAGCCTTATTGCCTTTTATGATCTGGCTTCAAAGTCACACAGTGTCATATCCACCACATTCTATCTGTTGAGACAGTCACAAAGTTTAGCCCAAGATTCAAGGGGAGGGGAAACAGACTGCTTATTGACAGGGAATGGCTAGAAAATGTTGGACTGGACACACTACTGTGGCCATTTTTGGAAAATACAACCTGCCATAGGTCCTAATTTGTTTTTTTTTTTTTTTTTATTTTCCATCTATATTTTTTTTTTTTTTATTTTTCGCTTAAAGTATTACAAAGGGTATTACATAAGTGTCCTTTTTTTCCCCCCCGCCCTTGACACACCCCTACCCTCCCTTACCCCCCAGTGTCTTATGTCCATTAGTTGTGCTTATATGCATGCATACAAGTCCTTCGGTTGATCTCTTACTCCCCTCCCTCCTGCCCCCCAACTCTCTCTGGCCTTCCCACTGCAGTTTGACTAGACAATTACATTCTGATGTTCAATTATGATAAGGAAAGAGTGGAGAGTCTTAATTCATCTGGCCAAACATAGCATAAGTACAAGGGACAGTGGATGAAGAAGGAAAACATATCATTAGCTTAGTAAACATTATGATAATACATGGAAAGTGATTTTTGGTTGGTTGGGATGCTTAGTCCCCTCAGTCTAGCACTAGACATTTTTTATTCCTAAACAGTGTTACTGCTTTAATGCTGTTGCTTTTGTTGCTGGTATGTAAATGTTATACTAGATGGAAAATACCAAAACTTAAGACAAGCAGCAAGAGGACTCTGCACATGGTAGTTCAAAATATAAATTTGATACAGAATATTTTTTAACAAGGACATGTAGGATCTCATGGCCTCCCATTCTCCTGTCTTTTTATTTTGAATAGTAATTCCACCTTGAATGCCATTTAAGGTTATAGTCTTGCTCATCCCCAATGGCCCATTGTTTAGCAAGACAAAATACTAACACTGATCATCAATGCATAATTTGTATTAATTTATGAACAAAAGGCATATGTATGGATGAAAAAAGGGGCCCCATGCTAACCTGACTAGCTCAGGGAAGTCGGGTATGGAGGCCTTGCAAACTCAGAGACTTTAAGTAACTACAAAGGATGGTCTGAAATTAAACACTAACTGAAAGGAGCTCATGGTGGGTAGTCATGTTCTAGTCTGGCATCTTCCCTGACAAAGGTCAATCTTTACCGTAACTGAGCCTGTGTACGGCCTTTTTTCATCTCTGATAACATAGCTTTAAATTATCAAAGGAATTTTCCTTATTTTGGACAACACAAGCACAGGCACCGCTCTGTGCTCAATGGAGACCACAATCCCCTCAGTTTTATTGAGTTCACTCTTGACTTGAAACTATCCTACGTCCACCATTGTAAAAGAAGTATGTGCCTATCATTTTACTGTTTATCCCATCACAGAAGTTTCCCCACTTTGCTTTCCCCTCTCTCCCTAATCTATCGCCCATGGTCTTCATGGAACCCACATAAGTCTGCACTTTGCTTGTAACTTATAAAACAAGATGCAAAATTTTCATTCTCCAGAGCATTCTCTCAACCCATTGAGATTTTGCTCGCCCGCAATTATTGACACTTTGGTTCAAAAAAAAAACACACAATACTTTCTCGCAGCTTTGAAAGTTTTTCACATTGATAAGAGAAAAGGTTCTTGGCAGGAAAAGTAGAATTGCAGGTGAGGAAGAGGAAACACATTAGTATCTTAGGTCATTTTCTTAGCAGAGGACGGACAGCACATGCTTGTATTAACAGTGCCACCCCTGTGGTTTCTGACAGAACATCCCAATGTAAAATGAGACACAGAGGCTTTTCCTGGGGTGGAGGGTCTGGATATTAGCACATGTGGTATGTCCAGGGTGGCACTGTTGTCATGGCAACAGAAGGTTATAAAATCCAGGTCCCACAGCAGTGAAGAGATGGATCGCCAGCCCTGATAACAGGTCCCCCTCTTGGTATGTTGTGCAGCCCAGGGAGACCCTAGCTCCTGACCTGCAGGAGACGGGGACACAGATTCCTTTGAAAACTGAATGCTAGGAGGGATCTCAGGGGAGTAGCAGGGATCCCTCTGGAACCCAGGTCCCGTTGACTTCCTGGGGTTCTGGAGTTTGGGTTCACTGGGCCCCTGCACTCACCCTGAGGTCATGCTGCATATTTGTGGGTGTATCAGGCATCTGTGCCTCCTGCAGGGGCATGGAGTTGAGGACCCCATCTGTCGGCTCTGGTCCAGTCTCCTGTGCAGAGCTCTGTAAAGACAGTTCCCAGTCACCAAGGGAAAGGCCTCAGAGCCCTGCTTTTGTAGGTTCTCTGATCCTGTGACCCTCCACTCCAGACATGCACACTGTGTGATCTGCTGAGACCTCCACTGGAGGAAAAGGCAGGACAGCCTGAGGGCTAGGATTCCCATTGGCACAGATAAGGAACCCCTTGGAAGCCCATCTCCACCTGCCTGCCCTGCCCTGGGTGTGATCACAGCAGGACCTCTAGGTGATCCACTGCCCTGAAATCTGCTCCTGCCCCAGGGTTCTCCCTTCAGGTCCCTCTTCCCACCACGTGAAGGGGAGGGATGTGGGTGCACAGGGATGGCCCACAGAGGAGGCTGGCCTGGCCTGAATGGGTCTGACCCAGGCCACCTTCTCTTACCTGAGGGGATCTTCTTGAAAATGGCCAGAGATGTCGGGCACGAGTGTTGAACCGTCTACAGAATCTGGAACAACTCTCCCTGCAGGGTCTCCGGGAACCAGAGCCCCGATAACTGGGAACACAACAAGAGAACATGTTGAACTGTCAACTGTCTCTTGCCAAGTGAGTGGCAGTTGGGCAGTTGCTAGAAAGTGGGTGCCTGGTTACGGGGGTTCCGAGTTCTATTAGGAAGTGACCTCACTTCCTGGGATTGCCTCCCTGACTCCCCTCACCTAATAACAGCTATACAGGTATTCCTGTGGGCTGCTGACTGCTCACCCACCTTCTCCATGAACTACCAACAGTGTACACAGTGACACCAACACACCCTCTCCAAAGCCCCTAGAAGGTCTGGCTACAGCCAGGGTCCCAGATTTGAGGAGATAGACCTTGACTCAGACTCAACCCCTCATTCTTACCTCTTCTTGATCCTGGATAGGTCATTGTGCCTGTCAGGGCCTGTCTCTCTCCTGCCTGCACAATGGACTATTGCAGCAAGTGCTTCTTAGGGCTGTTCAGGCTCATGAAGGGTAGTTGCTATAAAGTAGGAGGAGGACAGTCACAAGGCAGAAGTTCCTCCAACCTCCTTTTTCTTCCTATTGTCACCTGAAAGGTGTCTGCTTTTCTTCCACTTCCACCCAAAGTCATTAGATCTAGAGTGTGTGTGTGTGTGTGTGTGTGTGTGTGTGTGTGTGTGTCCCAGAACTAAGCACCCTCTTGGTCCCCGAATACTGAGGAATAGGCAATCTGTCAGGATTTGTAAATTTGGAGACCAACTCTGTAGGAGAGTGTGGAGCCTTGGTCTGGAAGGCCTGAACATTCCTGAACTCTGGACTCTGAATGGCGTGGACATTGGTACATTGGGCAGCATCTGCCGCTCTACTGAGGTCAGTTTCCCAATTTTCCACTGAGGTTGGGTTCAGAACTGCATACTAGTAAGCCTGAGCTCAGAAGACGGGGGCCCAGCTCCTTCCCTGGGGGGGTTGTGAACAGACGTGCACAGCTGTGGGTTCCAAAGCTGAGCTCCTTTTCAATACTGAGGAAATGACCATCCTGCCTGGTGAGATACATATATTCTAGCTGGAAGGAAACAGGTTTTGATTAAAAAACAGATATTGGTTAAATATTCCTGCCATTTGTACAGAAGCTTTACTCTGAAGGAGAAGACAATTAGCTGGATGTGGTTAGGAACAAATAAAGTAACTCCAGTATCTACATGGGTCTTCATG
>NW_005871777.1:0-1400 GCF_000147115.1 Myotis lucifugus | reverse complement strand
CAGCAGACTTGCAATCAACCTGCCCAAGTCCTAGAAGCAGTAGCCCCACAAGCAGCCCACCACATCAGAGAACAACAGCAGCGTGCAGCCAGCACCCATCCAAGGATCAGCAGCCATGTGAGCAGTCCGCCACAGTTCAAGGAGTAGCAGCTGCGTATGTAGCCCGCCCCCATACAAGGAACAGCAGCCTCGTGATCAGCACACCCTCTGTCTGAGGAACAGCAGCTGTGTGTGAAGCCTCCCCCCACCAGCCAGAGGAGCCACCACAGCTGTGAACAGCACCCACCACAGGAGCTCCTGCCAACTGAGGAGCAGCTGCTAACACAACCACCCAAGGAGCAACCACAGCCCGAGGAGCCACTGCCACCCAAGGAGGAGCCCCTGAATGACTCAACATCTAGATATGTCAGTGAGATCAAACATGGGTAGACAAAGAAACCCCGAAAGAAAAGAAAAGGACTCGCCAGAAAAGCAGCTAAGTGAAACAGAGGCATTCAGCATGACAGAAAAAGAATTCAGATTAAGGGTCCTAGAATGCATAAACCGGATGGAGGAGAAAATCAACAACTTATGCAAGAATCAAGAAGAAACAGATGAAAAAATCAACAACTTATGTAAGAATCAAAAAGAAACGGATGGAAAAAATCAATAAATTATGTAAGAACCAAGAAGAAATGAAGAGTAATATAGCTGCAATAAAAAACACCATTGAAAGTTTCAACAGTAGACTAGGAGAAGAGGAGGACCAAATTAGCGAATTAGAAGACAGGGAAGCAAAACACACCCAAACTGAACTGCAATTGGAGAAAAAAATTACAAGACAGGAGGAGAGCCTAAGGGAGCTATGGGACAACATGAAACGAAACAACATACGAATAGTAGGGGTGCCAGAACAACAGAAAGAGGAACAAGGGTTAGAAAACCTATTTGAAGAAATAATATCAGAAAACTTCCCTGAGGTGGGGAAGAAAAAAGTCACACAAGCACAGAGTCCCAAACAAGGTGAACCCGAAAAGACCCACACCAAGACACATGGCAAATGTTCAGGACAAAGAGAGAATCTTAAAGACTGCAAGAGAGAGACGAAAAGTTACATACAAGGGATCTCCCATTAAATTATCAAATGATTTCTCAACAGAAACACAACAGGCCAGAAAGAATGGACGGAAATTTACAAAGTGATCAAAGCAAAGGACTGAATCCAAGAATACTCTATCCAGCAAGGCTATCATTCAAAATTGAAGGGGAAATAAGAAGCTTCACAGACAAAAAAAGGCTAAGGGAGTTTATCACCACCAAGCCAGCAATGCAAGAAATGCTAAAGGGACTGGTGTAAAAAGAAGAAATAAAAAGCTCAGAAAGAAAACAGCCACAAAAAATAGAAATGGCTACAAACAAGT